>NW_026067998.1:3306118-3410853 GCF_014885135.2 Alexandromys fortis
AGAGAGAGAGAGAGAGAGAGAGAGAGAGAGAGAGAGAGAGAGAGAGAGAGAGAGAGAGAGAGACTATTCTTGCTGACTTGAGTTGGAGCTTGCCAGGTAGGCTAGGCTAGCTGGTTAACAAGCACCAGAAATCTTGCCGTCTCTATGTTAGCAACCAGGCACACTTGGCCCCACCCCTTGGGGACCTAGCAGAGTGCATGGCAGGCAGTACCCTGTCCATTAAAAGGCAGAACTCTGCCTATTTCTTCCTCTTTTTCTCCCTCTCTCTGCATCTCTCTGGCTCTGTCTCTCTCTCTCTTTTCCTCTCCTCTCTCTTTTTCTTCCCATAAGGCCACTCTGTGCTCCCTTTCTCTCTCCACCCTCCCTTCTCTTCTCCCACTAAAACTCCCCATGTAAGCTCTGTCTTCTATCTGCATGGTGTGTTTGAACCCACCCGCCGAGGTCCAATCTCGTGCCTCCCTGGTGCTGGGATTACCAGAGTGTGCCACTATGCCCAGCTTTTAAAAACAGACGAAAATATGGATCATGGTTCCAGCTCGGGTCTTCCTATTTGCAAGGCAATCAGTTCAGCAGCTAGCTCCTCATCCCATTTTTTTTTTTTGTTTTTACAGTTATCTTTTTTAATCTAAACCTCAGCCTGCTTTTAGTCCTATGACTCCCCCTCCTTCTTAACCTTCCTAACTTTGCATGTTGTACAATACTCCAAAACTGTGAGCCTATGGCCGGAGGGTGGGAGGTGGGGAAAAGATGCCAGAGTAGGTTGGGTATTATTCTATGAGCTAATTTTTACTGTGAACCCCAATGGATTCTGCGGAAAAGGGGTTAATGCTTAGCAATTCTCCAAGGCATGAAGAATCTCTATGTTTGCAGCTCCTGGCATGGCCGCTTAGCCAACACTGTGGTGGTTTGAGTACAGGCTGTGGTGGTAGTTCTCATCTCACCTCGGGTGGGCTCTGACCGGACGGAAAATAGACTCTATACATTAGTCCTCACACCAGTGTGGTTTCACAGCAGTGATTTTTTTCCCCGATTGGTCCAGCTGTAGGGCTGCCTCTGTGGAGAACCAGGTAGGGGAAATAACACATTCTGTAATAGTAAATAGCATAGCTGATGGGCACTCTTCCCAGGGTGCTTTAAAACTTATTCATCTTTTCTAGCTCCATCCATTTCCCTGCAGAATTCAAGATGTCATTATTTTTTCTGCTGTGTAGTACTCCATTGTGTAAATGTACCACATTTTCCTTATCCATTCTTTGGTCGAGGGGCATTTAGGTTGTTTCCAGGTTCTGGCTATGACAAACAATGCTGCTATGAACATTATTTTGAGTGAGATAACCCAGACACAGAAAAACAATTATCACATGTACTCACTCATAGGTGGTTTTTAAGCATACGGCAAAGAAAACCAGCCTACAAACCACAATCCCAGAGAACTTAGACAACAATGTGGATACTAAGAGAGACATACAAAGATCTAATCTATATAGGATGTAGAAAAAGAAAGATCTCCTGAGTAAATTGGGAGCATGGGGACCTTGGGAGAGGGTTAAAGGGGAGAGGGGCCAGAAAGGGAGAGGAGAGGAGAAAAATGTAGAGCTCAATAAAAATCAATTGAAAAAAAAAACTTACTCATCTTTGCATGAGAGGGTATTGGGAACAGATGGGTTTACCCAAATCCTGACAGTTGCCCAGTCGTGTGAAAATATGAGACTGTTTACATCCGTAGGTGCCTCCAGTCAATTTTACTATTGGGGAAAAAGATCCTGGGCCTGGTAAGAGAAATGTCAAATATACATTTTTTTGGCACTTTACTTTTTCCACTTGCTTTTCTTTGCCTTGTTAGCCATCCAGGCTGGGGTCTCCTACTTACTAGCCAACATTCTGACCCTGAGTCACATGCCAGCCCTTTGCCCTTCACATGAAAATATGGTGTAAGTGATTTCACCTCTTTGTGGGGCTTGGGGACATTTACTAGAGTAGGAAACCAGTAAGTGACACTTCCTGGGGGTGGGGGCAGCTGCACAGATGATGAAGGACATCAGGACAGGACCTCTCGTTTGCATGGGCCAATGGCATGCAGACTTTAACATCTGTCCTTACCCACTCTACAGTGACTACGGACTTTAACATCTGTCCTAACCCACTCTTCCTTACACACTCTACAGAAGGAGAAAGAGAAATTCTTTTCATTGTTGTGTATTTCTGGTAAATTGCAGGGACATCTCAAAAGAATGTCACTAACTCCCCAGAACGCTAAGTCATTTGGGTGTTTTCACGTCACAAATAAATATCCATGGTGGTATACAGCTCTATATTCATACCTGGTATTCTTTAACTGGAACAAGCCCTTGCATTCGGCTTCCACAGGACCGGGGTCCGTTCCTGCTCAAGAGGTAGAGTGACTGTCTCCGACACTGTACAACCCAGTCCAGCTGTGGCTTGGCTGTTAAAGGGATTCGTCAGTGTTCCTCTTTCCCAGTGATGGTGTGCCTGGCTGGAATAGCATGAGCTGTCCCGGCTCCTTCCCTTCTGCTGATCTCTTGTGTATAGAAAACCACAGAGTGATGCTCTGGGGATTACTTAATCACCGAGCGAGAATGTAACAGTTTCCTGTGTTTGTCCATTCCATAGTGTTTAGGATATTGGACTACGCATTTCCCACATCCCTTATCTACGTTTTGTAGTTGATGATGTTGCCTACGGTCCTCAAGATAGGTTTTTATTATATTTTTTGTTAATGGACAAGAATTTTTTTTATTTGGGAAAAATAACAAAAAGAAGGAGGACTGTACAGAATTGAGATACATTTTATTTCTTTGAGCTGTTTCTTACAGGAACTTAATAAACTCGAACGTGTGCCAGGCCCCCCCATGCTTGGTACCTGTGGAGTGGGATTTAGGAAGCTACAGGGGCATGGGCTGTATCTATTTGTTGTCTTAAGTGGTGTGGACTCGGTGGTCCCCTAATCTCTCTGAACTCTTCCCCGCTGTTGCCTTTCTGACTGCCTCTGAAATTAGGATTGGGTTTTTCGAGACGTCATTGCAGCTTGTGGCCAGCAGGGGTCAGTGGCATTTAGCAGCCTCCTTGGTTTAGATAAGTAGGATGCAGAAAAACATGCAAAGGAAGTCAATCTAACCTTGGAGCTTAATGTGATGAGCATTGCTTTCTCCCAGCCTTATTCTCCAACTGCGGCTTATATCTGGTGTGCATTCTAGTGATAAGTCTTGCTGTTCCTACTGACTACTATAGCATTAACCTGTTACCAGAGCAGTCCAGCACATGTCCTATGTGTTCTCTCTCTCTCTCTCTCTCTCTCTCTCTCTCTCTCTCTCTCTCTCTCTCTCTCTCTCTCTCTCTCTCTCTTCCTCCGTGTCTCTCTGTCTCTCTGTCTCTCTGTCTCTCTGTCTCTCTCTCTCTCTCTCTCTTTTTGAGACAGTTTCTCTGTGTAGCTTTGGAGCTTGCCCTAGAACTTGCTCTGGATTGGCCTTGAACTCCCAGAAATCCTCCTGCCTCTGGCTCCCAAGTGCTAGGATTAAAGGCGTGTGCCACCACTGCCCAGCATTCTTGACTACATAGTAAGTCAAGCTCTTACTATGTAGCCCTGGTTAGCCTCAGACTTGCAGCTCTCACTATGTAGCCCTGGCTAGCCTCAGACTTGCTACGTAGAGCAGACTGGATTAACTCAGAGATACCCCGGTTTATACCTTCCAAGCACTGGGGTTAATGGCATGCACCACCAAGTCTGGATAACATATCCCCTTAGAAGACTTTGGTCCCAATCAAGACATTTGTTTTCTGGCACGACCAACCTCTGCTGATCAGAGGAACTACCCAGCAAACCCAAGCCAAGGCGGAGATGTCATTGTCTTTTGCATCCATCACCTGGGGCAACCCTAATGGGTACAGCATGACTCAGGGATTTCATGCCCAGGCAGTCCTTGGGCCCACTTCTGCCTGCAAAGCTGGAGACTCCTATGATAAGCGACTATGAAATCTACTGTGTAGTTGCACTTTAACCCTGACCAGCTGAGATAAGAAGACATCAAGTCCGGGACATGTGAGACCCACATTGTTTTCTGTGCCCATCTAAAGGACACGGCATGAAAGGCTTTCCTGATAAGGCCTCACTGCCCACACGACAGTGAAGTAGCAAATTCAGGGATGAGAGCTTGGGTTCTCCGCTCTTCCACTTTGTGGTGAGACTTTAGCTTCTTCTGTCATGACCAGACTGAGCTGGCCCACGTGGGGAGAGGTGAGAGAGAGGGGGACCAGGTGCAGCAGCCCGGAGGTCAAAGGTGCAAAGAGAGCTGGTAACCAAATTATCGGGGAAGAGCAGCCCAGGGAGCTGGGATGGAGAGTTCAGGATAGGAGCCATGGTATGTTAACTAGGAAAGCCCTGTAACAGGTAGTAACTGAGGGATGCTGGGAGAACCTGGCTGCCAGGTCTGCTGTGATATGTCAAAGAAGCACCTTAACCATTGACCTTGGTCTAAAACCTAACCGGTATCATCATGTGTCTGTCTCTCAAACTGGACGTAACTCTTGCCTATGGAGACTGGACCCTTTCTATCTTTAGAGCCAACTTAGTGTCCTTCCCCAAATGAGAATCAGCAGAAGGCCAAGAAGAGAGCTAGGTCAGAAATGAGGCCTTTAACTCCTTTACCAAGCAGTGATATGTGGTCCGTGGTCTTCCTGCATGAAGCTCTTTGGCAGAAGGTACCACGAGGCATGGGGAGATTTTGGTTGAGGGTTTCATAATATTCATTCTTTTTTGTTTGTTTCAAGACAGGTTTCTCTGTGGCTTTGGAGCCTGTCCCGGAACTAGCTCTTGCATTCCGTATTTGATTCCATATGGTATCGTAGGCTCAGAATGTGTTTATTGATGGAGTAAAAGCAAAAGTTCAGCTTCCATTCTGCATTTTTCAGAGGCAGAACGTGAAGTGTACCTAAAAGAATCACCCTAAGAGTAAAACACACTAATTCAAGATATCGCGAGAAAAGGTGAGGTGTGGAAGGTGCACACACACACACCACAGTGCAAGATGCCTTTGTCTCCACTGGAAGCTCCACGTACAATGTCAATGCGTCTGAGGTCTGTTTCTCTCTCCTCCATGGCCTCTGAGCCACATTAAACACCCACGAAGCCTCCGGTACACCGTGGCATCTGCTCTGAAACTGTGATTTCATGAAAGGCTTTGGACCTTTTGCTGATTTCGGCAGCCGTGGGGATTAATGACGTGTTGGGTGGAGCGTCTCAACCCAGATTAAACTGCTGCCAAGATCACTGTTGGCATCAGCTTGACCTGAGACGGGATGGGCAGGTGCAGAAAAAAGTATCACAGCACAGCCTTCCTGGACTCAGGACGCTGCCTGTGGAAAGGGACCAAACTGTCCCCTTTCCGTGAATGAAGCCTGCAATTAAAAACTCCACATGAGTCTTTAGTGACCTGTGACAAATGCAGCTCGAGACACAAGGTGCCATCAGCAACTCAAAAGCACAGCTGCTAACAGAAGAAAGGGATAGGGGAGGGGAATTATATGCAAGCAAGAAATTGTCACAAAAAAAATAATTGAATACTGTGTACCATGTAAAAAAGTGATTCACTTGAGGGGTTAACAGATTTCAAGGTTGTATTTACGCAGTGTGTTTGAAAGACACCTCTTTTACATATCAAATTCATGTGAAGCCATTCCTGTGCTTTCTCGTGTTAATTGTTGTGCGGATTTTTCACCCCAAAACTAATTATTTCTAAATTCGTCAGTGTTTTAGCTGCTATTATTTTAGAAGAACCCATATGTGTTTGTTGTTACCATATGGATTATGTCCTTTCTCTGTTCTCTGTTTCTTAAGAAGTGATGTATCCCTTCTCACCACATTAATTAATTAATTTTAAACATACACACTATGAAGTTTTAATGGCATTTCATGGGTTGTAAAAATCCCAAATCTGAAGAAAAAGGCAGGCCAAGATAATTTAATAAATAAAAACAAGTGTTTTTCTTCAAAAAAAAAAAATAAAATAAAAGGGTAGGCAATAGAATTTGTTTATTGTCTTTTGGTGGAGAACTAGATCTCCACTGGGAGGAGAACCACAGGCCAGTCATGTAGCTTCCTGTCAAAGCTCCAGGCTACGTTCCACCCATGGCCTGAAAATCCTAGTGAGAATGAATTTAAAGTAATGGACTAATTTGTTTGGTGGATGAGTTTCAATGCGAAACTGTAGCACAGGCAGATATGATACTACTTACCCAGGTTTACAGGAAAGGAGAGTACACGTGTGGAAGAAAAAGTGCACTTTGGTGAGTAAAGGAGGGAAACCTGGCTAACGTTTTGGCCTGTACTGCTGAAGACAACATGGAGGTAATTGTTGAAGAGATGACTACTGTTAAGGAAGAACACTGTGTCCTCTGTTGACAGTGCAATTAAGGTGCCTTGAGGAGAGAACTTTCTCATGGAAAGTTCCAGAATACAAAATTAAAACTGATTTGAAAATATTCATTTGAAGAAAGAACAAAATATAGCCTCAGGAGGCACTATTGGAAATCAGTTGCCCAGGTCAATGTTTCCCTAACTTTGGCAACAAAACTGTGGCCTAAGGGAGCAGACTATATCTCAAGCTAGAAGGTGAATTTGACTTTTCTAATACTGTACAGGTTCAGCAGGAACATGAAATCTAAAAGTTGGAGAGTCCAGAAGGTGTGTGGTAAGGTTTCAGAAATCTACAAAGGTAGGGAGGAGTGTGGCAAACTCCCAGAGAGCTTAGGAAGCTCTGAATGTGAAGCTACCCCCAGAAGAATCTCACATGTTAATTGGGTGTTTGTTGGGAGCAGTGAGACCTCAGATCCTGAATTTCTCGTAATCCCCTGATCTGAGTGCCTACAGCTGCTCTGAGCATGAGACCTTCAGGAGTTCCTGATGGCAGGAGAGTGCTTTCCGGTGGGTTTGGCTAGGGCGTGGCTATCTTTATATAATCTGCCTTTGAACACAATAAAGGGGGCATTCTTGGGGGAAAAAAAAAGCACAGCTGCTGGTTTAGGGAAGCTGTGATTGTCTGTGGTTGTCACAGAAATTGGGGGCGGCAGGGGAGTGGGGGGTGGGGGTGGGGGATGTTGAAGCAGGTGGTGAAGGTTGGTGTGGTCTCAGATAGATCAGACTGAGGCCTCTATTCAGTGATTCTGCGTTCCTGTCATCAGCAGAGAAAGAATTGGGAAAGGAGGCAACATGAGGGACTGGGAAAGAGGATACAGGCCTCTCAAAAGAACTACATCACTAGCCGGCCGATGGTGGCGCACACCTTTAATCCCAGCACTCGGGAGGCAGAGGCAGGTGGATTTCTGTGAGTTTGAGACCAGCTTGGTCTACAAGAGCTAGTTCCAGGACAGTCACCAAAGCTACAGAGAAAACTTGTCTTGAAAACAAAACAAAACAAAAAAAAATCTACATCATTGTGACTTCACACAGCTCAGTTTGTTAGGGTGGGAAATTCTAGGAAATTATTAAGATGTTTTCCTAGGAATTGATTCTCTACCCTGTATGCCTTAGAAGGGTTTTCTGGTGTGCCGTGGCATCAGATGCCTGACAAGAAAAGCCAATTCTGCCAGACTAATATCTAGAGATGATAGTATAGTGAAGCCGCGGTCATTTCCGTTGGCCGTCAGGATTCCAGATGGTGTCTGGTGGATTTTCACTGTGTGAGTGGTCCCACAACATCATAACTCAGTTCTGCATTTGCATCAGCTCCGTGTATAGCCTCTTCTGTCCCATATGTTTCTAGTCTTCCTCAGACTGGACTGTGGGAAGCAAGGTCTCCCTCTCCCAAAACTGCGAGCGAGTGAGAGAACCTAGAGAAGCAGGTCCCGTGAAGGCTTCCTGGCTGATGAGGAGGTCAATGATGTGGAGAGCTATGGAAATGTTATAAGCCCAGAGCCAAATTGTCTTGGGCTAGCTTTATCCCCCGTATGACATTTATTTCCCTATTTATTTCCCTCCTCTGCACAGGACCTAACTTGTTTGTGATTATTAGGTAAATTCTTTGGAATATATGAAAAGACCCATGTCTTACACCAATCCAAAAGCTAGGACTATCATCACATGATACATGAAACCTATTATAGAGATTCTCCATCTTGCTGTAAGCAGATATCTCTACCAACATGCTTGAAAAGTATCTTGATTTATTATTTTCTGTGTTCTGTTCATATTTTTTAAAGCTTCATGAAATGGCTATCATTCTGGGTCGTGGAATTTGGATTGATCTCAATCTGTTTCTCCAGGCCACGGTCACTCATTCTTGGCTCCAGAATAAACTAATCTCTTATTCCCTCTGAAAAGAGAACTCTATCTCTTACACTGACGGAGACATGAGTCTTGGCCTCTATTCTACCCAACAATTTTGGAACAAATGCCACTCCACTGAAAAAAGAAACATCCATTCTGAGAACTAAAACCTGACATTTACAGGAAAGCATGGAGAGAGAGAGGACCCAGAAGATTAATTCTGCACCCTAACGGCAACCAGCAGCCAAGTTGTCCTCGTCACTAGTGGATTCCACAGGACCTTGGGGCATTTTCACCTCATCCTTGTGAGCTGTGGACTTGGGGTTTCCTGGCAAAAGGTAGCTGATAAAGCTCATCTCTGCTGCAGGCTCTCCTAGTGCTCCGTGGTCACGCTGCCTGTGCTATGGACAAAACCAGGAAAACTGCTCCTTCGATTCCTAGCATCTCCCAGAATCAGGGGTTGTCATGCAGAGTTTAGAATTGGCTGGCACCTCTGAGGAGCCCGCATGTCCCAATATATGCTATATCCTGGCAGAGTCCCACGAAACACTGTGGCTTTTCACGTCAACTCTGTGTTATAATCTGTGTGAGTACCTAGGCACTACAGACCGGTTCACTGAGGTGGTCTCGGAAAGTTACCCCAGGCTCTGTATGTATACAGATGCGGGCTAAGGTTCCTGAAAAGAAGCTGCACCAGCCACTGAAGCTTCTACCAAGGTCGATTGACTGACGAGAATCTCAGTGGTTGCTGGGAGGCAGGAATATCGCAGATAATAGCCATTCCTTGTCTGACCTAACATGCTGGTGAGTATCCTCTGAAGCCTTTGGGGTACATTAAGGTAGCAGACCACCAGCTTCCAGCCAAAGGCTGATAAAGCTATCATAGCGTACCTGAGACCTATAACAGAGGTTTTCCTACTTTGATATATATATATATTTTATTTCCACCAATGTAGTTAAACGTTTCTTGATTTATTACTTTCTTTGTACTGTTATTAGGAAAAGGTCATGGAACTTTTAACACAATAGAACATAGAATTTCGGTGTTCTGGTTTGTTTTCAGTCGCTGTGATAAGACCCTGAGCAAAGGCACCTTGGGGAAAAAAGGGTATATTTGGTTTACAGGTTAAAGCCGAGGCAGGAACCTGGAGGCAGGAACAGAAGCAAGAGACCACAGGCGAATACTGCTTATTGACTTGATTCCGGCCTCTGTTCGGCTACCTTCCTTATACATCCCAGGACCCCCTGCCCAGCGGTGGCACTGCTCACACTGGGCTGGGCCTTCCTCTATCAATCAGAAATCAATCAAATGCCCTACAGACATAGACATAAGCCAAGCTGATTGAGGCCGATTCCTTGGCTGAGGCTTCTGCTTCATAAGTGAGTTAAGGTGAGAACCAAGATCAACTTTCTTCCTGGGGTAATCTGGATCTGTGTTCCTGGCCATGGTCATTTATATCTGGTTCTAGAATAAGCCATCTCTCTCTCCTTGAAGGTGAAGGCTGTGGGTTTTTTTAGTCAGAAACATTCTTGTGGACTACAATAAGTAGCCAAGTTTGGGAATCAGCACTTAAGAGTCCCTGGTGTTGTGAGGTATCTACCAGAGAGGACCACTCACACACGGGTGCAAGCCAATAGGAAGTCTGGATTAGCCGGCCTGCAGCTACACCGAGTATTTCAGCCTGAGTGCAGTCCTGAGCCTTTCTCTGGGGAAACTTTCATCACACAAACCACATCCTGTGTTGACACGCCTCAACCATCCAGGTCAGTTAGCCAGAAGAGGAACCACAGAAAGCAAAAGGCAATGTTAATACCTTCAGGGACTTTCCCAGAAATATGGACTTTGATGGATTAGATCTTTGTTCTCATTTTGGCGGGTGTTTCTGCCTATGTGCTGGGGGTTCTAAGGTAAATGCCACTCCCATCAGGTTTGCTAAGATCTGGGGGACCAGTACACTGGGAATTTATGTTGGGACCATGCTCCATATATAAACTGGGGAGAGGTAAATTTACCTGAAGAGAAGAGAGGAAATGAAATAACCACAAAACTGTAATCTTGGCGCCCTGAAGACGTGAGGCAGTGTGCGTCTTAGAGCTTCCGCCTCTGCTTCAAGAACAGCACAGGCATGTGGCAGAGTTGGAATCTTAAACAGCAGGCTGAGTAGTGATGGATCCTAGGGAGCCAGACAGCATCAGGCTTGGATGCCACTGGGAACAGATCCCTTTGTCATCAGCTTTGGAGCCTACCTCCAGTTTCCCTAGTAACATCCTTCTGAAGAAAGAAAAGCATCCCTATTGCTCTACTTGGACTTGAAAATGCCATCCCAAAGGGAGGAGAATGAAGGTGTCGTAGCTTTAGTGCGGTTAATTAAGGAAAAACTACTTCTGGGGAAAAGGATTGAGAGCTGTGCTCTCCCTCTGGCCCCGAGTGGACGTGGCATCCCAAGCTGTCAGGAACATTACAGACCTGTGGTCTCCTGCCTGAAGAGTTAATACAGCTGAACCTGTCAATCTCCTGTCCCAGAGGCCTGGGAAAGCTGATGTCCCTGCAGACATGTTAACGAGTAAGAGAAACAATTATCCCCTTAATGAAATCTACACACGTCCACTCCCCAGAAGGTCTGCCCTTGAGGCGATTCTTTAAAGCTCCTCACTGCCAACCCTGCCTGCTTTTCTGAATTCTAACTCAAAAGTGTAGCTTGCCTTTCTCCCCACTTTGTGTGCCAGAAAAAAATGTCGAGCACACTCTCCTCATGCACTTCTCTCGCGCTCTTGGCTGGCCATGCCTTTTTTTCCTGTACCCTAAAGAGGCATGGCATTTTCTCTCCCCTTCTCCCTCCCTGTCCCAGGCAACTGTCTAGACTGACGGCCAGCGTGCCCTGCACTTTCTCTCTCATGCTCTCATGAAACGGCCCTCCAGCTTTCTTCTGAGCCCATTTACAAATTCTTCTTTAACAACAAATAATCCACAAAAGAGAACTCTGATGCTCTCTGGTAACAAACTTTGATGAAGCAGGCGCTTTAAACATCCAATGACCCAGACGCATCCAAGTCAGCTGTTACTGGAGATGAATTTACACTGTACTCGTAGATAGTTTTTATTTTACTGTATCTGCGTTGTGAGGAGGTGATCTTGAGCAGATGAGAGAATACTACACACTGCACAAATGTGAGAGGGATTGTTTCCTACAAATTTTGGAAAGCAGACATGGATCCTCCCCTTAGCATTTCGTATTTGATGCCTGAGTTTGTTGGCTGAGGGCAGGGAGCATAGAACCTCTCCTGTCTGTCTTTCAGCATGAGAGGAGCTGAGCTGTCCCTAGATAGAGTTTCCCAAGTAACTGATGCTTGGTTTTGCAAAGTAAGGCCATGTGTGGTGAAGAGCTAGACTATGAATATGGAGACGCCACTAAGTGAACTCTCAGCAGCTCTTCCAAAGACCAAGGTCGCCTATATAAACAACTCGCGGGGAGCCTCACCATTTGGGACTATACAGAAGGACAGCATGAAGGATGCAGGATGGGTCAGAGGTGGCACCTGTGGAAGGTTTCTGGTCTCTGATATAGGAAGCAGCCTATCCACAAACCAGGTACTCTCTGAATGTTCTTAAACCCCTAGGGAAGAGAATGATGGGAAAATCCAGCAGGTGATGCTGTGACTCCTCGCTGAGGGGGTGGCTGTGGATTTGCCGTCATGTATAGGACTACTTTGGTATATTGCATCTTAACTTAGAATTGTTTTTAACTTATCAGCATGTGCATGTGTGTTTGCACACGTGTGTGTGCAAACCTGTACACCACAGCGCACATGTGGAGGTCACCTTTCAGCAGACAGTTGTCTCCTTGAGCTGGAGTTCTGGGGGGTCAAACCCAGACCATCAGGGTTGTGTGGTGGTGCTTTCACCTGCTCAACCACCTCGCTGACCCTCGGATTTAATTTTTATTTTAACACAGCATGAGGAAAGAAAACTAGAGCAGGACAGAAGATAAAGCAAACTACAAATTCTCCAAAATTCCATTACCCAGAGAATACCATTCTAATGGTCTCCAAATACATTTTCTAAAACTGCATACAAATATGTATTATACATATAAATATTCAGTATATTAATGCTTTCACAGACTTGAAACCTCATGTACAGCATGCAGTTTCCATCAATGATTCATTCTAGACTTGCTCTGTGTTAATAAAGATGCTCTCAGCATCCTTTCGGTGCCTGCGGTTCCCCTAGCTGCCCATGTTGGCTCAAACAGATTCTTGTGAAGATGCTCGGCCTTACAGAAAGTCACCTTATTATTGTGTCCTCAAATGACAGAGAATGAGCAAGCTCCCTGGTGTCCCCTCTTACAGGGTTACTGACACCAGCATCAGAGTTCCACCCTACAGCCTTATCTCAGCCTGGTGAGTTCCCAACGCTTCCATTTCGAAACCCTGCTACCCTGCGGGGATAGTTACTTCAGTACCTGAATTTGTAAAGCAAAACAAACAAACAAACAAACAAACAACAAAAACCCAAGGCACTGAGTAGATACCAAAAGATACTTGTGTGTAGTGTTTAGTAACTCTGCAGAGCTGAGGCAAGAAAGCAGGATCACTCACTGTGCTGACCTCAGGTGGGACTGGGTGAGCTGGGCAACTCCGGCTTTCCATTGGTCTGCACGTGTTCATGAGAGAGTAAAACATGCTCCAAGGATTCAGAGCTACACATTTTCAGGAGCTAGTGAATTTGCAAATATTTAGGATCACCTGGATTTCTCTAGGATGTATTTCAAGATCCTGCTGGATACTAGAATATACTCCTTGGGCGTTGATAAATATTGTCAAATTTCTGCCTCCCACATATGTTCTATGAAAGGATCTGTTACCTCTTTTACTTTGTGACAAACAGACGCATGTGCCAATCTTCCACATCCTTCAACTTGGCCTAAACCTGAACTTTTATTAAATGAACTGTCTCCTATGGTGTCTGGCATATACATATATACATACACACACATACACATGCATGCATGTATAGATATAGATATGAATGATTGTATGATGCCTGGCTATTCTTGAAGCCGTGGCAACCTTTTCTGCCTCAGCCTCTTGAGCTCTAGTATGACGACGACGCATGTTGGCAGGCTTATCTAGTATGTTCGTGTGTTCTGGGTGCTTGGTGACTGTTCAGGAACTGACAGGTTAAATGACAATGACAGCAAGAATGGATGAACGACCCTCCACAGCTTCTCCCCAGCTGGCTAAAGGCTTCCTAACTTTCCTAGCTTTGACCTTGACAGGAGTCCCCGACTTTCTTCTGTTTACTTTCCACTTTAACATCTAATACAGCCAAGTAGTGTAGGGAGACAGAACCTCCGAAAACGACTGGTGACCTGGGCCCAGTTTTTCCTCCACAAGTGCCAGGAGACACCACCAGAAAGCGCGGGAACCTTCATAACCCACTCTGCAACTGGCTTTTCAGCCCAGAAAACTACAGGGGCCCTTTTAAACCACTGATGAACGCCAGAAAACATGTAGCACATGACCGAGTTTTTCCACGTTCATCAATGAGTCCGTTGAGTTGCCTGAACATCACTGAGGAGTGGAGATTCAGGGACCGGTATGTGCTTCCCAGCCTGTGGAGCGTGAAAATGAGGTGTCCCCTTCATTAGCAGAGAACATACTTCAGTGGGCGATGAATCTGCGCCCCATTTCCTCCCTCTTTATTACTCAGTCCTTTCACAAGTGAATGCAATCATAAATTAGCCATTCAGCACCGCACAGTCGAATTCATGAACGAAATTGGTGAAATAATTTCTGCGACTGAACTGTGCGCATAACATCTTTAAAACAAGGACTAGATTCTTAGTCGACCCTCAATTAATCCATTGTCTTCCTTTGAGAAGTTCCAGGTTGTTTATGGGTACGGTTGTATAAACACTGTGCTGAGCAGCCCTGGTCACAAAGAGGAATCCCAAGAGGAAAGGAAGAACGAGCTTTTTTGTTTCTTAATAAGATCCCCCTTTGTAGCCCAGACTAGCCTGAAACAAACTGCCTGCCTGTCTCTTTCTCCTGGATTATAAGCATATGCCACCAATCCTGGTAGAAGAAAATATTTTTTTTTATATTTTGTCTTTAAATATCAAAATACTATCTTATCTTGAAGATATAGTTAAAGCAAGCTCATGATAAACCTATGTAGGTATAGCCTCTTATTTTTTGGTGTTTTGTTTTGTTTTGTTTTGTTTGTTTTTAACATAGATACCAAAATACACATTGGGGAAAAGGTGGCCTCTGCACAAACGGTGTTAGGACAACTGGATGCCCACACCTAGAAGGCTGAAGCAAGATCTCCGTCTCTCTGTTTACTTACAGTTTCAAAGTTTAGTCCATTATCAAAATGTCAGAAAGCACAGCAGCACACAGGCTGGCCTGGTTCTGGAAAGGGAGTGGAGAGAGGGTTCAATGCACGGATCAGCAGGCAGCGAGAAGAAAGAGTGGCCCTGGTCTGGGTTTTTGAAACCCTTCTCCTACAAGGCCACACTTCCTAATCTGTCTAATCCCTTCAAGCAATTCCACTCCCTGGTGACTAAACATTCAAGCGTTTGAGCCTATGGGGGCCATTCTTATTCAAACCACCCACCCCCTAAAAGTGGTTAGCTAAGGAGGATTGAGGGTCTCCAAAAAACGATGTAGAATATTACCAGAAAACTATTAATTTAATTTTTTTAAGGGGAAAACTTAGAATGTTTTTGAAAATTCCGTAAGTAGCAAAGGGATAGAAAAATGTATGTATATACTAAACTAGTTTCTAGATAAAAATAATTTTATTTTATATTTAAAACTAATAACAATGGCAGTTCCATTAACAAGATACCACTAATGACCTAAAATTGTGTTCATCTCACGTTTACAGGCATTTGCTTTGCTTTTGATTTTCTGAGACACTATCTCATGCAACCCACACTGGTTTTGAACTTGATTTAAAGTTGGCTTTGGACTAGTTAGTCTCTTCCCTCTACCTCCCATGCCCAGGTGACATTTTCATTTTCGTCTTTAATGTAATACCCTGTACATGTGTCCTTACCAGAAATACAACAAGACAAACCAACCAACCAACCAAACAAACAAACAAACAAACAAACAAACAAAAAACAGCAACAACAAAACAGAAGCAAACAAAGCAACAAAAATATTGAGTTTAAATATGGCATATGCCCACAATGGAATTTTAATTAGCTGTTAAGAAATATGATCTATACAGGTGTTGTAGCATATAGTAGCTTGAAGAGAAGGGATTAGGCACTGAGATGGAGGTGGTGTGTGGCTGAGGTGGACAATCCGGTCACATTCGCAGTATTCAAAGGGAAGAGATGAAAGAGAACAGACAGAAATGCTCTCAGCTGAGCCAGTAGCACAAGGGAGGGGGCAGAGGAAAATAAGACAGGGCTGAGGGAGATGAGTGGAGGTTAGAAAGGGCACATTTGCCGCGAGACCCTGGCACACAGAGCCACGCCAAAAGAGAAGGCAGAGCAATGACTCCATTGTGAATAGTGAGACTGAAAATTGCCCCGTATAGAAGATAATGAAACGTGTTTTAAGAGCAAACATTGGGGGGCTGGAGAGATGGCTCAGTGGTTAAGAGCACTGTCTGTTCTTCCAGAGGTCCTGAGTTCAATTCCCAGCAACCACATGGTGGCTCCAAACCATCTGTAAAGAGATCTGGTGCCCTCCTCTGGCGTGTGGAGGCAGGAAGTTGTATACATAATAAATAAATCTAAAAAAAAAAAAAAAAAGAGCAAACATTGGGGCAGTCAGAAAGGACAGCCGTAGAGGGTACTGGGATTGTTGACCAACCCCAGGAGGGAGCCCACACTGGAAGAAGTACCATGAGGATGACGGTAGCTCTCTACAAGGTCAACCTTGGAACTAGCTGTGCACCCCTAAGACAAGCTCCCCGAGGACTGTCTATACCACCAGTCCCTCCTCCTCCCCCTGTGGAAGTTAGATTAAGCATGACTTTGTCTTTTAACATTATGATGACAATGCTCTATGAAAAGCTTTGCATCAGCGTCATTAGGCGAAAGAAAGGCAAGATCTTACAGAAGCCCGAAGAGCTGTTAATGCCATTGGGACTACCGGGAGAGTTAATGAGAGAAGACTGAAAACGTTAATGTCTAACCAGAAGTTCATTGATGGTCCAAGAGTACAAACCGCTTTAAGACTATGTGACTGACTAATGAATTCATTAGGAAGATTAGTGTTCATTATCCTCCATCTGGAGCTGCACTGGAATGTGCTAACTTGATTGCTTCTCTTTGGAACATGCTGAAACAGCCCAAGGTTCGACTCAACGCAGGCCAAGTGCTTCAGTGCGCTTGAAATCGGGGTGGAGCTGAGGGACGCAGGGCCCCTCCTGAGCTGGCTTCTGTAGCTCACAGCCCTGAGCCAAGGCTGCTGCGGCACCCCCTACCCCATCCATGCTGCCCAAGAGTTGTCTGGTGTAGATGGAAAAGATAATTGTCCTCAGTGTCTGGCAGCTGAGTGCCCACCTCCCTTATAGAAGGCAGACATATTACTATGTCATATACAGAAGCAGTCATGCATACTAGATACCCAGGCAGAAATAATCCTTACCCGGACAGTATTTGGCAAAGTAGGACTCATTGGCTGCTTTAACCACATCAAATCTGAGTCTTTTTGGAAAAGGTCCAGCAGGTTACGCCTTGTTTAGGCATATCTTTTTCCTTAATGCAAAGTCACTTGAAAGTTGTCATGGGGTTTAAAAGACTTCATCTGATGCTTGTAATTTTTATTTAATCTCGACTCTGCAATTCTTTTATTATGGTATATATGTGTGGCTCTTGGAAAGCCGGTTCTCTCCTTCTACCCTGTAGGTTACAGTGGTCAAACTGAGGTCCTCAGGCCTATCAGAGAAGATTTTCCATCTGCTGAGTGATCTCTGTGACCCTAGACCATCTCAGGAGGAATCAGATATATCCTTATTGTTAAAAAGCACGTGGTTTAGCCTCTGCGGGTGCGACTGGAGGTACAGGAGCTAGAGGAGAACTTTGGGATGTTTTTGTTCCAGAGCATCAAGGGACGGTGAACAGATACCCACTTAGTTGATGCAGAAGCACGTGCAGAATTATGAAAGCTTTGAAGGCAGACCTCTAGGTCAGGATGCAGGCACGAGAACACATCGTTGAGGGTGAGCATGCCACTGAGGATAGAAAACCAAGAGAAGGCCCAGGGAAAGGCCAAGAACAAGACTCAGGAGATGGCTAAGTAGATTGAGAAGGCAAGTAGGCTAAAACTGGAGAGATAGCAGAGAAGAAGGTGGGGTGAGGTAGGGAGAATGTGGAGAAGGCCAAGGGATGCATACACACCTGAGGGGTCACAACGGAAGAGAAAGGCAAACTGTCTTGAAGAAGGCTGCAATCCCAGCCAATAGATTCTGATTATGAGGTGGCAGTGGGCTAGCACCATGGAGTTAGAGAAGCAAGAGAGCCTTTTGTGTCCCCCGATTCTGCTGTGCTGTCCTCTCATTATACATCTTGTATCGTCTGAAATTGATGGCCTCAACTTGAGTTTTGCTTCATAAACCTTTTGGTTTGGGAAAATAATGTTTATTTGGCAACTTTCCTCTATGCAAAAATTAAGGCTGAGATGGAACACTCTGACAACATTAACATTTGTGTCTTGGGGTTGTTTCTTTCTTTGTTTTGTTTTGTGTTTTGTTTACATTTTGAGGTTCTTTGCTTTTTCTTCTGTGACCCGGTAGCTCCTAGGAACTCTGGATCTGTGTGTGGCAGAGGAGATGGAGAACAGGTTCCCCAGCACAGGGGGTGCTCATGGAGCTAAAATAAGCAGAAGAGACCCCTGCACACGGCACCGGGGGAAGCAGGAGCCAGGAGTCACTGCGACCGCTGAGGGACCTGAGTAGCTAGAGCTGAAGAGTCAGGAGGGTAGAAGACAGAATTTGTATTGGAGACTATCAATTATGGGAAATGTGACGTGTATTTTGCTCCGAATTTAAATTCTGTGTGGTGCTCTGTCTGTGGAAACCTGTCCGGTGAGTTTGGACTGCTCATCTCAACTCTGTTGGATGTAGAACCTGTGACAGATGAGGTCTGGGTATTTTGTACAAATCACTGCCGTACTTCATGTATTTGAGAGGTTTTTGACAATCAAATTAAAGGTGTTTGAAACAACGCTTGGGAGGAAAACATAGAGCCATTAGACCCTAAAGTAAGTAGAAAAGGAACATCTTCAAGGTTCGGATGCTGTCACCTAAGAGTTTATTTAAGTGGAAGAATTAATGAAGGTTTGAGGTCAAAATTCTTTTTTTTTTGTAATTGATTTTTTGTTGAGCTATATATTTTTCTCTACCTTCATGTTCCTCGTTATCCTGCCATTTTAGTATCTTGGCTCTCTGTTGAGGGGAAGCTTGACCTATGCCTTGAAGACGAGGGGAGGTTTTCTCCAGGTCCCAATGTTTGGGCCAATGTTTGTAGGACAGGACCAAGACATCCACACCTGTGTCTAAGATGCCTAAAACGGTTTTCTCCTCCATGTTAAGTTTTAACTGGTGCCTGTCTTGCAGGGGTGGCTACTCAAAACACACAGGTTCCCGTTCTTCCCGCTCTTCCTGTTCTTCTTGTTCTTCCTGTTTAAGGTGGATTCTTTAATTCGGCTCCCTGGAACTCACAAGAATTTCTTGGGTTTGTGAAAACAGAAGTTTTAGACACATACATTGTATAATGATTGTGACATATTTTTGTACAATGAAAAGTATTTTTTAAGACTATGGAAGGCAGCATAAGAGAGAAAGTTGATTTGAAATTTGTTTAGTGAGGTAACCTGGCAAAACCTCTCAGCTATCTGACTGTATCAGACATCTTTGAGAAGTATAAGATTGTATTTGAGTTACTGATTAAAAAAATGACAGAGAACTTACTTGGTTGGCACCCAGAGCTACTCTTTTTTGGGTCCTCCATGGTCGCTGAAGGTTGCACTTGACCTTTGCTGTTTAGCGCAGGGCCTGCCAGGCTCCAGAAGACCTCTGGGCTAAGAAATCTGTAGGAAGACAGGCCTACCTTGACCTGAGCAGCTAGGCTGTCAATTCCAGCGATTCTGTCCACGTCTGGAGATCTTTAGATGACAGAGAGCAAGAAAAGTAGTCTTAACAGCCGTTTACTGAATTCTTATGCCAGGAGCAATATTCAAAATATCTACAACACAGGCAGAAACAACACAGGTGCCATCAGTTTTCCAGTATATTCGCTGGAGCCTGCCCTTGGCCTCTTGGTTGTCAAGCATTTTGACAGTGAGAGATTTGAATAATTGAGGGCTGTCAATGACCTCTGCCCTACTGCAGAGCAGGCATCCTCCCAAGACGGCAAGTGCTTTGCTCATGGAATTTTCCCAGTCACTTCACAAAAGGAATACTCCTGGCTTCACTTTGACATATGGGGAAACAGAGGCTTGAAAAGGCTAGGGATTTGTCCCATGTCCCACAGCTGAGAGTCACCAAGGAAGGGTTCACACTCTGCTAACCCAGGAGTCCAAGCTCTACTGCCTTCCTCTGCAAACTTCTTCCAGCTTCTTCCATATAGCGATGTGGATTCAACTCTGGTGACTTTTTAGGTTGTTCCCATGCCTTCAGCACTGGCTCGGACTGCCGAGGTGTCCTATGTCCTACATGGGACAGCTGCTCTGTTGTTTACCTCTCCCAATCGCAGGCAGCCAGTGTTAGGTTATTCTTCCTCTATGAAGTAAGACCACACACTAAATCTCTTTGCACAACACATCCACAGATATTCTGGAGCTTCAGCTTCCGTTCAGATACTGTTTACCACAAAGATGAAGGCTAGACTTACTCATCTCGGTCTTAGTGTAAGAAAGCAGCCAATTGGGGGCTGGAGAGATGGCTCAGAGGTTAAGAGCATTGCCTGCTCTTCCAAAGGTCCTGAGTTCAATTCCCAGCAACCACATGGTGGCTCACAACCATCTGTAATGGGGTCTGGTGCCCTCTTCTGGCCTTCAGGCATACACACAGACAGAATATTGTATACAAAATAAATAAATTAAAAAAAAAAAAAAAGAAAGCAGCCAATCCATGAAGAAATGGTCTTCGATCTGCACGATGAAAAAGACAGACAGGAAACAAGCCCCGAGGCCAGGTCTGTGCTTAAGCAACTCTTCTGGAATGACGCTGAGGTTTTCAGAGGACCATGGTAGCCCAGACCGGCCTTCTAGCCTAGGGGAGTAATTTTCAGTAATCATCACAAATCCTGACTCCACTCCCCTGTCAACATTAAATGAATTCTGTCTGACTGGGACTATTGAACTGGTTCCATTCAGAGCAAAACAAACAGCTAGACTCGAGAGACAGGCTGTATTGACTTGATGTCACTGTCTTTCCTGGACCTACTTGGGTAGAGGTTTTGTTTCTCAGCTGGCGGTGACTCCCCAGCTACCACTGTCTGTGGTCCACCCTCACAGTGACCCTTGACCACTTCCAGAAATTTTCTTTTACAGGTGAGAGACACAGGGCCACTGAGCTCCACATTCCAACCTCTGCCTGCAGGAAGTCTCCAGGCTGTGTGACATTCCCAACTGTTCCTCTCATCCCTTCGTCTTGCTTTCCATAGAAGTGTGTAATAAATGGGATGAGGTCACTAAAAGAATCCTTTAAGCAACTTTCTTAACCCGATCCCTCCATTATCAATCTTCATCCTCATCTTCCAGTTCCTGGTTCCTCAAGACCTCCCACTCCCCACAAATCTCATCTCTCTTCCCTTACACCCACTTTTCTTCTGTCCAAATGATAAGCAAATATCCACCAACTGACTCCCCTAAATTTATTAACTATCCAGGTGGGTGTCTTCTCTTCCTCAGTTGAAACGGGATCTCTCATCATTGAACACAGCCCATAAATTTGCTTAGGCTGCCTGGCCAGTGAGCTTCATGGATCCCCCTGTCTGTCTCCCCATGGCTGAGCCTACAGGTGCAAACCGCCATGCCCAGCACACATGGGTTCTGGGGATCTGAACTCCGGTCCTCAGGCTCCCACAACAAGCACTTTGCTGACTGAGCTATCCTCTCTATCCTCTATGGTTGCATTTTTTATTGTAAATTTTGTGCTTTAGTCATTTCTGATTGGTCTGCTTGTATTTGTCCTTCTAGAATGTTAAGCTTCTAAAGGCTGATGTTTGCGTAGTTCATTTTGTGTGCACCTACCTCTGCACAGAAGAGCCCAACCCGAATTTGTTGAAATGAATTTTGGTAGATTTACTTGCAATCTTTTTATGTCGGTTAAGTGTATGGGCTAAGGAAAAATGGTGGTGGAAGGGAAGGACAGAGAAGAAGGAGAAGAGAAGGAAGAGGAGGAGGAGAAGGAGGAAGAGGAGGAGGAGGAGGAGGAGGGGGAGGAGGCGGAGGAGGAGGAGGAGGAGGAGGAGGAGGAGGAGGAGGAGGAGGAGGAGGAGGAGGAGGAGGAGAAAAATGAAGAAACACAAGAAGGTAAAATGCTGGAATGTTTGCTCATATGTGTTTACGTACCAGAAATTCCTAGAAGATGTGATATGCCCTTTGAAAATATAACAGGGCTATAAAGGACAGTTGCCTCCTCAGAAGATAAAGGTCATTATTATTAATGAGAACTAAATTACAATCATTCCCCTCCTGCCCCGTTGTTGTAAAAAAAGGGGTGGAGAAAGAACGCATACTGCAACTTAGGGTACAGACAGAACTTGTTTCTCATTTCTTTTTCATTCAAAACCCTGCTGTTGCTCGAGTCCTCCTGGGACCTAGCTTGAGAGGATGGGGACAAACAAAGCATGTCTTTATCCTTCGGCAGCACCATGGCTTGTCTGGTGTGTGAATGGTCTCCCTTTAGAGCGGGAACTTGGGTCAAGTCAAGGCATTTCCTCCTAATGTAAGATCCGCTGCTTTTGTCTGGATTTTCCATTATAAACAGATTCTGCAGCACCCTGCAGCTGTTTCCACAGAGTGGCCCGTGAGGGGCCACCATGCTCACTGGCTCACACTGGCAGAGAAGAACTCGGCGAGAACAGTCAAAATGGAATGAGCCTTGATGTGTAGAAAGGAATCCCAGATGACCACAAGAAAGGTTTCCCGATCAGTGAGGGAGCCAGACTGAAGGCACACAGGCTTGGCCCCGAGCCTACACAAGTCACGTAGACAACCAACCATTTTTGGCCCCAAACCTACATAAGTCACGTGGACAGCCATATGAGATAAGCTGCATTATTACTTTCTTGCTACTGTTTCGCCATGACAAGATACCAGATAACAAGCAATGGAAGCTAGTAAAGGTTCACTTGAGTTTACAATGTGAGGAAAAGACAGTTCCCCAGGGGGAGGAAGTCACAGTGGCCAGAACCACTTGAGACGGCTTGCCACATTGCATCCACAGTCAGGAAGCCAAGAAGGACGAGTTCTGGTGCTCAGCTGGCTTTCTCTCTTTTCTCCATCCAGACTCCATCCTGTGGGATGGCACCACCCACAGTTAAGGTGCATCATCCCACCTGAGTTAACCTGAAACAAATAATCACTCCCTGGAAACAACCTAAATGCCTCTCAACCAAAGAATGGGTAAGGAAAATGTGGTACATTTACATAACGGAGTATTACACAACAGAAAAAAATAATGACATCTTGAATTTTGCAGGAAAATGGATGGAGCTAGAAAACATTATTTTGAGTGAGGTAACCCAGACACAGAAAGACAATTATCACATGTACTCACTCATAGGTGGTTTTTAAACATAAAGCAAAGAAAGTCAGCCTACAAACCACAATCCCAGAGAATTTAGACAACAATGAGGATACTAAGACTTACATAGATCTAATCTACATGGGAAGTAGAAAGTAGAAAAAAAAAAGATCTCCTGAGTAAATTGAGAGCATGGGGACAATGGGAGAGAAATAAAGAGAAAAGGGAAGAGGCAGGGAGGGGAGCAGAGAAAAATGTAGAGCTCAATAAATATCAATAAAAAATGTATAAAAAAGATCTGCATGAAGAAAAGACATAAAAGTGGAGAGCATATTAGTTACTTTTCTGTTGATGTAGTAAAGAGAGAGTTTATTTTGGCTTAGGGCTCCAGTGGTACAGAGTACATCATGGCAAGAAAGGCATGGGGCAGGAAGCCAGCTGAGCACATTGTATTCACACACAAGAAACCGCAAGTGAACAGTTAGTGGGTAAGGCTAGAAACCCTCAAAGCCTAAACCCAGTGGCATGCTTCCTGCTGGAAGGTTCTGCCTTTCAAAGGTTCCATAGCCTCTCCAAATAGTGCCACCAACTGGGGACCAAGTGTTTGAATATATGCACCTATAGGGAAATTTCTCATTTAAGCCATCAGAGGAAGGATAGCCAGGAAGAAAGGAGTTAGCAGGAGTGGGGTAACGGCAGGGTAATGAGGGGTGCTGTGGTGGTTTGTGAATAGGAATGGTCTCCATAGGCTTGTAGATTTGAGTGCTTTGTCAGTGGAGCTCGACACTACTTGAGAGGAACTAGGAATTTGGAGGTGTGACCTTGTTGGAGAAAGTGTATCATGGGGAGTGGGTTTTAAGGTTTCAACAAGTCCATTCAAAGCCCATAGTTTCTTTCTTCCTGCTGCCTGCAGATCCAGATGGAGAACTCTCAGCCCCTTCTACAGAAACATGTCTACTTGTTTGCCTTCATGCTCACTGCTGTGATAACAATGGGTTAAACCTCTGAACCGGTAAGCCATCCCCAATTAAGCGCTTTCTTTTATGAGTGGCCTTGTGGTCATGGTGTCTCTTCACAGCAATAGAACGCCAACTAGGACCGATGTGTACAGTCACAACACATTATATGCATATAGGATATTGTCAACAATAAAAAGGGTGAAAAGAAGGGGAACTCAAACAATTACTGAGGAAAGTGTAGGCTTCTTATAATTATAACGCAAGGTAGGTATCCTGGTTATAAACATTCTGCTTCTAAACATTACCTAAGAGAATGAAAACACATTCCCAAAACGCACATGCAAACACATTCACAAGAGCTATTTTTATAGCCAAGGACTAAATTTGTCAAAATATGCAAGGTAATACAAGTTAAGACAAGCGAACAATTGGCTGCCAATGCTGATCAATAAAAATAAACGAATGGTCTAGGCAGTGGGGCATGTATATGTGAACATCAATGCTAAGCAAGGGATGGCAGGCACCAGCAGAGAGCGACATTCCTTGTAGGAAGACGGGGAATTCATGTTGAACAATCAAGAGGGTTGCCTGAGAAAAAGCACAAATGTCCATGAGCACAATGGGCATTTGCCATCCTGATGATGGCCAAAGTTAAACGATCAGCTACGCTTGTCAGAACTCATCAAAAGGCCATGCATTTCCTCTCTGTAATCTGTACTTCAATAAAGATAAAAATAGAAAGAGTAAAGCAGCCTGTCATGGTCATAAAAAAGAAATGCATAACCTTTTCAACCTGATCTTATCTCCTTAATATGGCCTATTTTAAAATTAATTTATCTGCGAACTAGTCAACTGTCACTCTTTAGGCTGAAAGTACAGTTAATGAAACCAGGCCGGCCCGAAGGTCCACAGTTCACCTCTGTGCTTTCTGGTATTGATTTTTACTTTTTTAGTTTCAAGACAATGACTCACTGTGTAGCTTCGGCTGTCCTGGAACTCACTCTGTAGAACAGGCTGGCCTCAAACTCAAAGAAATCAATTTGCCTCTGCCTTCCAAGTGCTGCAATTAAGGGTATGTGTCACTACATCTGGCTGATCTTTTTTATTTTCTTTTAATTTATTAATTTTATGTGCATCAGTGTTTTGCCTGCATATATGTCCAAGTGAGGGTGTCAGATCTTGGAGTTACAGACAGGTGTGAGCTGCCATGTGGGTGCTGAGATTTGAACCTGGTCCTCTGGTTAGTGCTCTTAACCTCTGAGCCATCTCTTTACCCACTGATCTTTACTTTTAAGTCCTAAATGTGGTAGTTTTTCTTTCAGTGCTGAAAATCTAACCCAGTTGCTCACTTGTTAGGCAACCAATCTGCTAAAGAAGACACAGGCTCAGCCTCGATTTCTGCTTCAGTAACTTCAGTGTTTTAGAGACTGCTTGTTGATATTAGGTACTGTCTCATTAACTAGATCTTGAATTATTAAAGGCACTATTGATGTAGAATGTCCTTCTGTATATGTGTTGCTTTTATTAGTTAATGAATAAAGCTGCTTCAGCCAAATGCTTAGTGAGTAAAGCCAGGCAGGAAATTAAAATATATATATATATATACATATATATATGTATATGTATATATATATATATATAGAGAGAGAGAGAGAGAGAGAGAGAGAGAGAGAGAGAAAGTAGGTGGAGTCAAAGAGGTACCATGTAGCTGCCAAAGGAAACAGATGCCACATCCTTACCAGTAAGCCACAGCCTCATGTCGATACACAGATTAATATAAATGGGATAATTTAAGATGTAAATGTTAGTTCAGAAGAAACCTGAGCTAAGCCAAGCAGTGTTGTAGTTAATACAGTTTCTGTAAGATTATTTGGGTCTGGGTGGCCCGGAAATGGACAAGCAGACTCTGCCTACAAAATGGTGTGCCAGTGTGGGACAACTACATCCATGTAAAAACTGAGAGCGCTTGGGAAGGCATTCTAGATGCAAAAGAACAGAGTTGAGCACAATTTCTTAGTAGCCCCTCAAGGGTCTCCCTTTTTCAGGGTCGAGCTCCAGCTACATGGGGCTAGTCTTTTAGTCTTTTTTTTTTTTTTTTTTTTTCAGATAGACTCTATTTGCTGGTGGCAAGTAGAGGCACGACTCCTTTAAGAGAAGTCTTCCTGACTCATTGTTAGCAGCAAAAGTTTGCATGGTTTCTTTAAGATACAGCTTCCTGGTTTGTGCTGGCTGAACAAACTCTGGCTCTTTTGGCGACACAGCGCTAAAATGGGGTGCTACTAATTGCTTAATGGCAACATAGACCTGCTGTATCCCTAGAGCTGGGGTGGTGTGAATGACTCGCAGAGGCAGTGAACCTGCCTCCACCATGTTGGACTGGGCAGAGCAAACTACATTGGGGAAAGAAATGTATGGTGACCAGGTGACAGGGGAGGCAGGGGGTAGCACCAGCACTAGGTGAGCCAATAAGCAGTGTCTGCCAAGTGAATTGATAGAGATATTTGTCTTTCCCCAATAACTTTGAGGTCCAACCACGAATCTGCCATAGACTTTTCATGGTACTAAACACAATTGTATACATGTATGATTTTTGTGCACATAATAAAATTCAGCTTATTGTAACCTGTACTGTACATTAGTATATAATAGATATATTTGAAAATATATATCCTTGTAGGATAAATTTATAAGGCTCAGTAGATGTATTTTCTTAGCTCTAACACATTTTATCTAGTGGTTGAAGTTTTTAGATTTAGGGTTCAAGAGAGACACTAAGGTGAACTGTCCATGTGAATGACAGTATGTGTCTATTAGAGTGCCTATTAATCCCATGGGAAGAGCATGGCAGGGGCTCAGAGGAGATGTCAGCTACATAGCAGGATGGGGGTCCTTTCTTAGAGGGGTCACAGTAAGGAGAGATGGTGAAGGAGATCCTTTTGTCTATGTGTTGCTTTTATTGGTTAATAAAGGAACTGCTTTGGGACTAGAGCAGAGCTATAGGGGAACAAAGCTAGGTGGGGAAACCAAAACAGAATGCTGGGAAGAAGAGGAGGAGAGAGATGCCATGGATCTGCCACCAGAGATAGACATGCTGGAACTTTGCTGGCAGGCCACAACATTATGGTGATATACAAATTACTAGAAATGGTTTAAATTAAGATGTAAGAGTTATCTGATAAGAAGTTAGAGCTAATGGGCCAAGCAGTGATTTAATTAATACAGTGTCTGTGTTGTTATTTGGGTTCTGGGCAGCCGGGACAGACAAGCAGCTCCTTGCAACAGAGAGAGGCTTCCTGGCACATGATCGACAGGTTACCATTGTGCAAACTAAGAATTCCCTGACTCCCAGAGGGAAGGGAGGATATCGTTTTGAGGAATGTATGATCTAGAGGATTTGGACAGAAATGGGTGGCAGGGGCTCAGTGAGTTGATACACATCTGTCAAACAGGGTGTGCCACTGCTAGGCCCTGGCAGTATGAACCTGTTCACCTGGGGCCTTGCCCAGCATCTGCAGTGAGAGAGGAGAGGCAGCTGCCGATGGGTATGGCCTTGGTAGCATCCCACCTGGATTCACAGCTCTGTCCACAGTGTACATCTAAACGTGGGCAAATGAAAAGCATGCCACTAAGAAAATAAGAAGCCATCTCAGCATCCGAAGGCTGAGGCAGGATGATTTCAGGTTCAAAGGCAGCCTGAGTTATATAGTGGGACCTTGTTCCAGGGCGTATGGGACACATTTCCCCATTATTCTTAGTACTAATGCAACCACATGCTGGTAAATGGGGCTTCCAAGTGGAAACCAGATTTGTTTTTCTTTTGCAAAGTTAGTTTTATTCAAGTCAAGACAAAATAACATGTCCATTCTTGTCTCTTTTCTTCATCCTTTTTGTTTTGTTTTGTTAAGAAGGATGAGTTCTGAATGTCTAACAGGAAAGATGACAAGAGTTTTAAGAGCCTGTTCGTCAGCTGTCATGTCTTCCATAGCTCGTATCTTGTTATGAGGCTCGCTGTCTGTTATTTACACGTGAGGGAACTTCCGGCTGCCGGTGAGTTCTCCGAGAACGTAATGGATGCACACAGACAAACAACTGTCATCGGATGGGGTGAAGCACAGGCCCTCCTGCTGCCAGGCCGGGGAACCACTGAAGCCTGATAGAGACTGTCACTGGGTGGAGCTGTCAGACTTACTGTCACGGGTGGTTTTGGTCCAAGACGCTGCTCAGACACCTGATCTCCTCTTCCTGTGTAATTTCCTTTACTCGGTCTTGGCTGCATTCTGAAAGGCAGCTGCCTGAAAGCCATGCAGCCTGGCTCTCACTGACCCGCGAAAAGCACGGCCATTAGCCAGGTTGTCAGTGCAAAAGCACGGCCATTAGCCAGGTTGTCAGTGCAGAGATATGTCCTTACTATGTAACACATTTGTACTATTTTCAGGCAGGTTAAAAAGCTGACTTTTATATGATAACCTCTTCAAAAACTCAGCCAGTTTGTCTTGGTAAGTGGTCTATTGCTGTGAAGAGATAGTATGACCGTAAACAAGAGACTTTATAACACCTGTGAAAGAAAGCATCTAACTGGGGCTCGTGTACAGTTTCAGGAGTTAGTCTATTACCATCATAGTGAGGAGCGTGGCTACACACAGGCACAAAGGTTCTGGGAGACCTGGGAAGCACACAAGTAGCTGAGAGTTCTTCATCGGGATCCAAAGGCAACAGAAAGAGAGAGATACTGGCATTGGCTTTGGCCTTTGAAACCTCAAAGCACTAGTGGCGCACTTCCTCCAACAAGGACACACCCACTCCAACAAGGACACGCCTCCTAATCCTTCTCAAGTAGTGTCGCTCCCTGGTAACTAAACATCCAAATATATGGATGGGGGGGCCTTCTTATTCACACCACTGCATTCCACTCCCTGACCCCCATAGGCTTGCAGCCATACCATAATGCAAATTTGCATTCAATCCAACTCCAAAAGTCCCCCATAGTCTATGAAAGTCTCCACAATGTTTCAAAGTCCAAGGTTCAAAGTCTCTTCGGAGGCTCAAGGCAATCTTTTAGGCTGCAAAATGAAAATCAGAGAGAAGATCACATACTTCAACACACAGGGGCACAGGACAGACATAAGCATTCCGAAAGTGTGGGGACAGAGTGTAGCGATGGAATACTGGACCAAAACAAGAGTGAAAACCAGCTGGGCAAACTCCAAACTTTTCATCTCCATGTTGTTATCAAAGGGTTCTTCAGATCTTCAGTTCCTTTCAGCTTTCCTGTCTGTAACACAGTTCTCTCTCGTGCTGGTTCCACGCCCTCTCAGCAGCTCTCCTCAGCAGACCCTGGCATCTCCGACATCTCAGGGTTTTTCCAAGGCAATTCAAGTTTCACCGTCACAGCTCCCCAAAGTGGCTTCTCGGGAAGTGATGGTTAGAAAGAAAATGGCTCCCAAAGGGAGAGGCACTATTAGGAGGTGTGGCCTTGTTGGAGTAGGTGTGGTCTTATTGGAAAGAGTGTGTCACTTAGGAGGCAGGCTTTGAGGTCTCTTATAGCTCAGACCATGCCTGGTGAGCTAGTTCACTTCCTGTTGCCACAAGACGTAAAGGTAAAACGCTCAGCTCTTTCTCCAGTACCAAGCCTGCCTGCATGCTGCCATTTTTTCCACCATGCTGATAATGGACTAAATTTCTGAAACTATAAGCTAGATCCAATTAAATGTTTTCTTTATAAGAGTTGCTATGGTCTTTGTGCCTCTTCACAATAACAATAGAAACCCTAACTAAAACACTGGGCCTCCATCCAGAGACAACCCTGACACATGTCTGGCCTCAGTGACTTTTCTTAGCCATAGAGGGAGATTCCACAGCCCCCTTTTGAGATCCTTGCCTGAAGCTGCCAAGTTCTGTTGTTGATGAGCTAGAACTTGGTCCCTTCGTTCAATTACAATTGTACCAGCTTTCTGTTTTCAATGGTTTCCTTCGCAGCTTAAGCATTACTAATCCCTTTCCACTAGTTGGAAGCTTAGCTGGATGAGGTCTTGCCCTCAGGTCACTACTCCCTTTATTCCATTTAGCATGAGACTTTTCTTTAAATGTTTTATTCCCTTGAGCACTGGACTCGGCTCCAACATTACATTCCCTAGTGCTTCTTTTCTCCTCAAAACTTGTATTTTGTCCATCTCTTTGTTCAGCTCGTTCCTTTTCACTATAGAGCAGCGTAAGTGTGGCCACTGATAACCACACTATACAGTCAGTACAAGGTGGGCTTGAAATCTCTTCTGCCCATGGCATCAATAATCCAAAAACCCTTCGATTTAGCCTTAGGCAGTTTTGGGGGGAAGAGGGGAAAAAAAGCAGCCTCATTCTTTGCCGATATATCACAAATATGGTCTCTGGCTCACTTACAAATATTTTTCTCCGTTGGTGCTTCTTGAGCCCAGCTGTCATAATCTACCTTACTTTCCACACCACTGCCTTCCACACAGCTACTAGTATGGCCCATTAAGCCCAGTTTAAATCGTTCATCTGCTTCCCTAATCCAAAGTCCACATTCTGTCAACCACTAGCATGGTCAGGCCTGCCACAGCAATGCCCTGCTCCCTGTACCAACTTCTGTCTCAGCCACTGTTCCAGTGCTGTGAAGAGAGACCATGACTGTGTAACTCTAATGAGGGAAAGCATTTAACTGTGGGCTTGCTTAGAGCTTCAGAGGTTCAGTCCATTATCATCAATGACAGGACACGTGGCCACCCGCAGGCAGACGTGGTCTTGGAGAGTAGCTGAGAGTTCTTCAACTGCATCGGCACATAGTGGGGAGAGAGAGGTAATGGGCCTGACTTGGGCTTTTGAAACCCCAAAGCTGACCCCCAGTGATGCACTTCCTTCAACAAGGCCACAACCACCTACCAATCCTTCTCAAGTAGCACCGCTCCCCTAACGACCAAGCATTCAAAAATGCGAGTCTACTGGGGGGAGGCATTTTTATTCAAACCGCCACAGCTCTGTTCACTCCAGTTCACTGTGCATTTTCAGCAGAAGATTCCCCTTGTCTTCCTGTAGTTTCTCCTTAGGAGGATGGGGCCCCTGCAGGCTCCTAGACCGAGTGATGCCTCAGGGAGAGGAAATCATCCAGACAGGAAATAGAAAGAAAGAAAGAAAGAAAGAAAGAAAGAAAGAAAGAAAGAAAGAAAGAAAGAAAGAAAGAAAGAAAGAAAGAAAATAGTGGAATGCTGGGTAAAACCAAGGAGCAGTCAGGATTATTTATCACACAAATCCATACAATTAAATGAAACCTCATTTTTAGTGTTATGTTTTAAGCTATAGTTGCAAATGTTGGCATTCTCCCCAAGGTTCTTTCGGCTGTGTGACTGACAGTGATTTCTGCAGTTCCTGTGGCTCCCTTTCCTTGTCTGGTTATCACCAGTGAGTTTCTGATTAAGTCAACGGGAAATCTGGGAAGGAGTGATTCCAAGTCCTTGGCTGTCGTTGCCTTTGCTCTTGGAACTGCAACATTCACCCAGATAAAAACAAGCTGCTGGAACACTTTAGTAAGAGCAGCAGCTGCTGTTGAAGAAGCTCTTCAATGCCTCAGAGTGCCTCTGCCAAAATGATAGGGCCGCTTAGAGTCCAGAATAAAAGAAAAGCCTAGATGACAGAGTCATTTACGTTTTTTAAAAAAAAGGGGGGGGGGATACAAGAATGAGGAGTGCCCATGTGTTAGAAAAAGGCAGAGGAAGAACCCTTGGTTGGGTGGGTGATTGAGGGGCCTTTGTTTATTTTAAAGACCAGATTAAGGTTAAACCATGGGCAGTTAGCATCCTGTCCTCACGGAAGATAAAGACAAGAAAATGGAAGGTCGGCTTCCAGAAAAGCTATTGACAAGGCTATTCCATTGGAAGGCTCCCGTGTGTGAACTGTGTGTGAGTAGAGTGTGAACTGGGTGTGAGCAGCGAGGGCTTTTTCTGCTTCACTTCAACACCCCTCTGCTGCTCATCGCTGCCCATCTTAGGAGGACAGGGAGGCAAAAATGGCAGCAATGAAAAACAAAACAGAAGGGGCTGCTCTTAGCAAGCGAAGCGTTGGAACGCTGGGTCTGTCCTCCTCCCCCACCCTACCACATCTCAGTTGTTGAAGCATTTTATAAACAGGCCATAGGATCACAGTGGAGACAAAAAAAAATATTATATAAAATATCCCAGTTGGACCACTGAAAATTCTGAAGAAGAAACATTATTGACCAGGGCAAAATGTATACCAGCAGGAGTCTGTGTGAGTCTTTGGAATGTTGGCTAGGGATGCTCTAAGGCGAGGAAGAGTAGCCAAGCTCTACAAGACCACTTCTCCATTCTGCCTTCCTTCAGCTGTTAACCAGCTTACTGCACCCATGCTAGCAGCAAAGGACAGGAGATGAAACTAGAGGAAGGATCCTCCTGCCTTTTATGATTGTGTTAAACACCTGCACACATCGCAGACGCCTGTAATCTTTCATCAAGATTTATCACCGGAACTTCCTTCACAGACGCGAAAAGCTGCAAGGGACAGGGAGCCTTCCTCAGACAGGCTTACAAGGCATAGAAGGGTCACATCCGGGGGAAGCTGCAACTTCTGTTTGACGTGTTCCCTCCCGTGCGTAAAAGCATTTGTTTCTGGTTCCCTCCCAAGGGTACTGCGAGGGAATGGAACAACCGCCCCCCCCCCGAAACCCTGCTGTGTGAGATTGTACAGGGGGATCTGGAATGGATAGTGAGTTTTTCTTTGGAGTAAATTAGATTATTCTCTCCTGGAAGGTGGGAGGCAAATATTCTGGGTCAGCACCCACTACTTAACTTTCATCAAAAGCGATAAGTAATAGATCAATAGATCTATCTACACCTTTGAGCAGTTAGTCCCTTCTCTTGCACATGTCTTAATTTTTCTTTGTAGATCACCAATCTCTCTGGCTGGGGATGCAGTTCAGTTGGTAGTGAGCTTCCCTGGCATGCCCAGAGCCCTGGGTTCGATCCCTGGTGCTGCATTAAACTAGGCCTGGCGGTGCAGTGCTGTTGTCCCCTCCTGCTCCCAGCACTTGGAAGGTAGAGAGAGGAAGATCAGGGGGTCAGGGTCACCACCTCAGGGGACCCAGCAAGTTTGAGGCCAGCATGGCAAATATGAGATACTGTCTCCAAAAAGAAAACAAAAGAGAGAAGAGAGAGGGAAAGAGAGAGAGGAAGAGAGAAAGAAAGAGTCCTTTACTCCTTCAACCTCCCACTGTGGTAGGCCCATTGAAAATAGTTCCCAGTGTTTCTCCTGAGGTCTTTTGCTAAAACACGAAATTGATTTGCTGTGCTGTGGATGGAGCCAAGTACCTTGTACCTGCCCTGCCAACATTCTACCACCGAGCTACTCTTCCAAAGCTTGATCTTGGAGACAGAATCACACTACATGTAGCCCAGGCTGGCTTTGAACACCTCGTACAGCATTTAGGGTCCTGTACCACCATGCCCTGGGCAACCTGTCCTCACTCTTGTGCTATCGACAGAGAGGAGATAAGAGAGGGGGAAGAGTAAAGAGCATCTCCACCTTCCCCTTCCTTTCTGACTTCTGATGGTTATCAATTTTCACGTCTTCTGTTTTCTTTTGCTGGCTGTCTTCATATCTTCTTTTTGTTCGTTGCTCATCTGTACTGTGTTCTAACTCTTGCTTTCCTTCCTCCCCACGCCCCAGTCTGTTCTCAGGATGGGAAGAAAATGCAGTAAAGTAACAGGACCAGTCAAGTTCCAAATTCTTTTTAAAATTTATAATATATTCACTATGCTAGAAGTTTTCTATTTCTTCTATCATATTGAGTTTTTTAAAATGTTGTNATATTTGTTTGTTTGTTTTTTGAGACAGGGTTTCTTTGTAGGTTTGGGGCCTGTCCTGGAACTCACTCTGTAGACTAGGCTGGCCTCAAACTCACAAAGATCCACCTATCTCTGCCTCCCAAGTGCTGAGATTAAAGGCCTGTATCACCACCACCTGGCTAATTTCAACTTTTTAAAATTCATTTTACATACCAATCACAGTTCCTGCTCCCCGCTCCCTTTCCCCCAGCCCACCCTTTCATCCACTCCTCTGAAGAGCTAAGGCCTCCCATGTCAAGAGTTGTGTAGCTTAGCCTGGTTGAGGGTCCCCTGGCAGTGGGACCAGGATCTATCCCTGGTGCATGAATTGGCTTTTTGGAGCCCGTTCCCTATGGTGGAATGCTTTTGTTCAGATGAGAGAGGAGGGGCTTGGTGCTACCCCAAGCTGTAGATCTTTAGTTGAATTTCTTAGCTGTCTTGGATGTGTGTTCAGGATCCAGGCACTGCTTCCACTGTGGCTGCTGCTTTCTAGTCCCCCACCATCTCCTGCCTAAGTTATTGCATTAACCCTCTTCCCAGTTACCCTATCGCCACCTCTGTCCCTGTATAGTTAACATATCATCCAGGATGGGCCTTTCAAATGTTAGAGTGGCCAGTCCTGGTAGCCTAGACCTGCAATCCTGCCTGGGGAGGCAGAGGCAGGAGGACCACAAGCTCAAGGCCTGGAAGAATTAAGGAGAGAGCTCAAGGCTGGACTGGGAAACCGAATGAGATCCTGTCTCAAATTCTGAAGCAAACTCCTAACTCCAGGAATGTAGCTCAGAGATAGAGCCTGGTCCAGCATGGAGCTGTGTCTCTACTTACCCCCTCAGAGGTCATTCACTCATAGCCCACCTATGGCTTCCCATCTGACCCAGTCCACAGGCCAGCTTCCTCACAAGGTCTGTTTGGCTGCAAGCAATGTGAGCCTTTCTCATTTCCCCAGTTTTCCTGATGTCCCTCTCCTGACTTCTTCCATTGTGGCCATTCCTTCACCGCTCTGCCTTAGAAAGCTTGACTTAGGAACCTGCTTCTCTCGCTTCTCTGCTTCATTACCAACCTCCCGTCAGCACCCCAAAGAAGAAACCTATCTCTGGACCACACTCCTTTCTGTTGCTTTCATTTGACAGCTATTCCTACCCAATAACTCCTTAGCATTTTGTTTGTCTCTCAGACCAAAGTGACTAAGAATGTATGCTCTCTGTGTCTAAACGCTGCTTGGTAAATCCAGCATGACAAATATTGGTGAAGTGGGTGACTGAACAGTGGGGATGCAGATAAAATAAGTAGCCTCTGGCCAGGCACCACTTCTATGATACCTATGTGTTCTAAGGCTACAGCATGCTATGGTGAACAGCCATACTGGAACGTAGAGGCCTTAACTGAAGGCCACCCACTTTCTATAAGCCTGCAGGCCTGGCTGCTTTTTTGTCCTTAACAAATATCAGGAAGGGACAGCCCAATCATGTGCTTTTCCAACAGGAACAGTGCGCCTGTCCTTTTCCCTGTGACCCAATACCAGGTACTGTGCCTACACACTGGACTTTTGTTCCTATTCATGGTCATGGTTGAGCCCCACTAGAGTATGTGTATGCCTGGACAGTCTTGTGAATTGCAGGTCACCCTTGGATTCTTACCAACTGGTCATGTGGGGGAGAAAGCAAAACTTTTCCAAGGTGGCAGGGAAAGCTAACTCATTCATGCTCCGTCCTTTATGAAGCTTTAGAGAGAGTGCGGAAAGTTTTTAAATCATGGTGTAGGTACATTACTGACTTCTTTTTAAAATAGCAACAATACCTTTTGTTCAAAGAAACTCTCTTCTGGAATTCCTGCTTATCAAAGGAATCAAACTGGAGCATCTCTGGAATGTAGCCAGGGATCAGTGTAAACTTGGATTGATTTAGTTCCCACCAAGGTATTCCCCTTCATAGCTCAGAGTCACTGTAGAAGAAGGCAAAGTTCAGAGACGTGGAGAATAGATTATATTGAGAAAGAGTTCTAGATTTTTCTTTTTAATGGCTTTGCTGCATCTATGGAGATGATCATGTGGTCTTATCCTTTAGTCTGTTAACATGATATACAACTGAATTTATATGTCTTTGTTGGTTGAACCAACCTTGCATTCCTGGGGCAAGCCCAACTGAGCCATAGTATAACGTCTGTTTTTATATACAGCCAACAGCTTGCTAACAATTTTTTAAAAAGTTTTTTGCATCTGTATTTATATTCATAGAAGATGCTTGTCTATACTTTTCTTTGTCTAGTTTTGCTAGCAAATAATGCTGGCCTCTTAAAATTAGGGGAGAAACAGTCCTTTCTTTTACAAGTTTCTATAGAGGACTTAGGTTAACTCCTCTTCGGTGTTTGTAGAGTTTCCTATGGAGTGATCTGGCCCTGGTCTCATAGAGAAGTTCTCATTACCAATCAGTCTTTGAGGCTCATTGCCCATCTGTTCGGAATGACTATATTTAAATCAGTTTTGCAGCTTTGGCCTTTATAGACATGTGTTCACATTGTCTAGGTTATCATCTTCCTTGGAAACCCGTCCATAGCATCCTCATATGATACACCATTATTTACTTATTTACCTGTTTGTATGTTGTCTTTTTTATGAGACCAAGTCTCATTATTTAACTCAGGCTGTCCTGGACTGGGACTTGCTATGTAGTATAGACTGGCCTCAAACTCACAGTCCTGGTACCTGTACCCTGACTGCTGCTGGCAAGCCCAGTTTCCCTTATGTTTGCACAAGGTTGGCAGTGCTGGTACCATTTTCACTCATACTGGCTTTAGTTCTCTTTGTTTCTTGTTGTTGTTGTTGTTGTTTTGTCTTTTTTTGTAGGTCAAGTTTAAATGATCTTTCCAAAGGATCAACTTTGCATTTTGTTGATTTTTTTTCTGGTTTTCTTCCCCTCAACCTTGAAATGCAAAATGCCAAAGCACTGGGAACAAGAGAGAAGATAAACAAATGGAACAACACTGGATCGAAAAACTTCTGTTCAGCAAGTGAAAAGATAATCTATAGAATGGGAGATATCTGCAAACTATTCATTTGACCAGGGGTTAAAATCCTGAGTGTATAGAAACTCAAAGAAACTCAATATCCTAAAACAAATAAAAAACGAACAATACATGTAAACAGAAATCACATGAGTGTTCAACAGCTGTGTTAAGAAATGTTCGATGTCATTCAGAAGCACCTGTGTATAATCCCCAGAATCCACATCAAAAACAGGGTGCAATAGTGCATGCCTATAATCCCCAGGTACACGGAAACAGAAGATTCTCTGGGGCTTACTGGCCAGTTCATCAAGTTAGCAAATTCTAGGTTCAGTGAGAGACTCTGACTCCAAACAGATTGTGACAGACACCAATGTTAACCTCTGGTCTCCACATGCAAGTAAACACACAAGCACACAAACCTGCACACATATGTATGCACACACATGAACACATATCCATACAAAAATTAGAACTGTGGTATGGTCCAGCAATGCCACGGCTGGGTATGTGTGCAAAGGAAATCAATCTGTACATCAAAAAGACTTCTGCATGCATGTATTTATGACAGCAGTATTCATGGTTGCAACGAAATAGAAACAACTCAAACGCCCATCATCTGATGATTAAAGAAAATGAGATAAATATATACCATGGAATCATATTCAGGGACCAAAAGTGAAATCCTGTCCTTTGAGACAGCATGTAATGAACTGGAGATGACTCAGTGACGCAAGCTGGCAAAGAAAGATTATCACACAATGTCACCAGCATGTGGACTCTGGAACAGTGGCCTCAGGCAAATGAAGAAGAGAGTGGTGGCTGCTAACGGCTAGGGAAGAGGGAAGAAATGAGGATAGGAAAGGTAGCTCATGGCAGTGTGACTGTGGAGGGACAGGCCAGGGACGACCGGTGTGGGCCCCTGGTCTCCCTTATTCCTGGGGTGCATTGGCCGGGACAGTTTGTTATCAGTTAACTAAGCTTCCTGTGTGTTTCCGTGCTATCCCTGCCCCACCTGGTGATTTAGCTGCAGGCAATCTTCTCCATTGTTAATATGGTAATTTCCCACCTTCCTGGGCGGAGAGATCTTTGTGCTGCAGTGAGGTAGAAAAGGGCTTCCCCAAGTCTGAATAAACGGCATTCGCTTGATCTCCTATCGAATGACCCTGGTCTCTGTCTCTTGTGTTCAATCTCCAGGCCCTTGCCCGGACTCGCATTCAGTACAGCTGCTCGCGAACTGTACCGAGGGTGTAACACCAAAACCGGGTGTTACAGACCGGCTGGAAACGAAGCAAACGGTGTGCTCAGTGGTCATCTATGCATGAGCATGAGGCAGGAGAATACCATTTAGTTTCACACTGGAGCAGGGCTGCAATGGGTCATCTCTGGAGGATAAAATATAGGACAGAATGAGTAGAAGTTGAGACACTAACATGGTGGCCACACCTCCCAGTGGCAACCAGGAAGTTCTGCCCTCGACTGGACCTCTCTCCTGTGTGTGACTATCACATGCATGCTTGGGTCATGCTACCTAAGACAATCTGGAGATTGTTGGTTACGTCATAAAACAACCATCTTGGTGTGAGTTGCCCAAGGACAGGCCACTTGCTAGGAACTGTTGGGGGCACCTCAGACCCCAAGGAGTCCATTAGCCAGGAGCCCATAAGGAGCTGTGCCTCTTTTGTATAACCAGAGAGCTGGCTGTCACAGCCCGTGAGTGAGCTTGGACGTGGACTCTTTCCTGGTGGGACCAACGGTTAAGAACGCGACCTGCAAATGCCTTCATCATAGACTGGGATCTGGAAGGGGTGTGCGACTTAAGCCACTTCCAGACTCCAGCCCAGGGAACCCGACACAGAACATGTGTGTGGTTTGAAACTGTCAATCACATTTGTAGAATTGTTTCTCAGCAACAGAAAACTAATACAACCAATTAGCAAATTGTTGTTGTAGTCCAGACAAGAGGTGATTTAAATGAGGTTAGTTGTCATGGAGACGTGAGACTGTGTGTGTTTTAACAAAAAGATGACAGCTTTTTTGTGTTTGAGATAAAGTCTCATTATATAGCCTAAATTAGCCTCACCCTCTTGAATACTAGGATTATAAACATGAAACATTTAATTTTTTTTTCCCAATAGAATTTACTATTTGAAGATGGTATTGACAAGAAATAAGGAGATTAAGAGGATGCCAAGAACAATCCTGTGGATCAAGTGATTCATATTTTGCATGCAAAAGCAGTTGGGTCAATATCTTCTGGTGCATGGTATCGCCTACCTGCTCCCGGACCACAAGTGACCTTCTCCTAAACTGGGATAAGCTTGCAGGGATTGCTTTCTCACCCTGAAGCCTCTCACCCAAGGTAAGCAACTTAATCACACCCCCTCAGTGCAGTGCTCCAACGTCTCTTACAGCTTTTGCCTCCAGAACTGTATTAAACGGGTGCTAGGAACATGGGGTAGCTCACATAGAAAAGTGATACCTGTGCAAACAAGAGGACCTGAGTTCAGATCCCCAGAGCCCACATAAAAAGCTGTGAGCAGGGGCACAAGCTGGTAATACCAGGGTTGGGGAAGCAGAGACAGGTGGATTCCTGGAGTTCTCTGGCCAGTCAGCCTAACCTAAATAGTGAACGCCACTTTGTGGTGAGAGAGCCTATCTCAAAACAGAAAAATTGCACCAGGGTCTCTCAATGCATCTCAACATGCACACAGGCACCTACTCATGTGTGTGTAGGTGCCCCCCCTCCCCAGAAAGAACTGTAGCTTATTCCTGCAGTCTCCTCCACAGCCAGATTCCTCATTCTTTTCAACTTCATGCAGCAAGCGCCCAGAACAGTCCAGGACTTTTAGAAAATATTCTAGTGTCTAATAAATTAAAAATTATCATCATTAGGGAAACACTTCAAATCACCAGATTGGCTGTATCTTATTTGGCCATGCCCTTTCATATCAACATCTCACAGTATGATTAAAGAAAACAAGCAAGTTGTGTATCCAGGCTGTGTGGTATGTGTGTGTGTGTGTGTGTGTGTGTGTGTGTGTGTGTAAGAGAGAGAAAGAAAAAGCATTCTATAGACTGACAGAAGTTTTATTCAATTTGAGTTGCAGATTAGGCATTAACTCTTTATTTCAATGCTTGGAAAATCAGGGGGAAAATAAAGTTTTGAAAAGACTTTGAGGATGGACACTTCAAAATCAAAAATATGAAAAAGAAAAAGAGTCTGGGTTCCTTTTAAAGGGGGAAAATAACATTCTGCCAGAGCAACGTAGCATTTGTGGGCTGCACTTTGTTCAGACACCAAGTGATTTGCCAAGCTTTGGTTTAACCTTACAGGACATTCAAGTCCTGAACCTACTCAGGAATGTCCCAGACAAAAGGCTAAAAATTGGTTCTGAGCTTCAGCTATACTAGTTTTCCTGGTTCTGGACCACACATGCACACATTACACACCACACACACACACACACACACACACACACACACACACACACACACCCTGCTGCTTTAGCAAGGAACCTGAAAGCACTGTCCTAATTACCAGACCAGATTACCATTTTGTTTTAAGCACCCCTTTTTTCTAGAACACCCAGACTCTCCCAAACCATAAAAATCTAAATTCTAGCACTTGGGAAACATCTAGTAATAAGATTCATAATCTGAGGCATGATCAACTTCTGTCTTTCTGCTTGAGCATCGTGGATGAACTTTCTCTTTCTGCTTGACCATCATGCTCAAAGCAGCTCTTACTTTGGATTAGTTATGCACAGAATGAAACCAAATCCAAAGTGAAATGCCAAGCCTCGATGACACCAGGTCCTCTGTGGACAAAAATAGGAAAGCAGAACAAACCCTGGATGCACAAAAGGTTACTTAATTTAGAGTAACCATTCTTTTCCTACTTTACTTTCTATTGCTGTGATAAACACCATGACCAAATACTGTTTAAGAAGGCATACATAGCAAAAGCCAGACCTCAGAATCTGATCCCATGACATTAGAAAATACCAAGGGGCTGGGTGGTGGTGGCGCACGCCTTTAATCCCAGCACTTGGGAGGCAGAGGCTGGCGGATCTCTGTGAGTTCAAGGCCAGCCTCGTTTACAAGAGCTAGTTCCAAGACAGGCTCCAAAGCTACACAGAGAAATCCTGTCTTGAAAAACCAAAAGAAAAAAAAAAAAGAAAGAAAGAAAATGCTATAGAACTGTCACTATTGGAAATGGATAAGCATCAGAATCTACATTTAGAAAACAAATTTATTAAAACCATTAAGCCCCTCATAGATACTACTGTTTTTGGAAAGGGAACCAAATAGACCCCAGAAGGGTCTGTGAAAATGCGCATGCTCAGAAAGATCACAAGAGCCAGAGGTGGTGGATGATTCCAAGAAAACAGCATTTTCTGGACGCAACAAGACTGATCACCCACAGACTCACAGAGACTGTGATAGTGTGTGCAAGACCCACACAGGTTCAAAACAGACAAAATCCCAACACTGAGAAGGGAAAGTGGGCACAGGCCTCATCCCTATTGTAGCTGGTCCCACCCACTGGGAAAGAGAAAATTAATTCTCTCCAGTGGAGTGTCACTGGGCATATCAACCATTTTCCAGGGCAGTCCCCACGCCCAGAAGTGGCTGACCAACACAAAATGCACTCTGTGGGGTTTTCTGTTGACTTGTTTTGTACATTTTTATTCTAGTATTTTGTTATTGTTCATTTTTATCTGTTTTCTCTTTTTTGTTTGTTTCATGTTCATTTTGTTTGTTTGTTTTGAGAAAGAAAGAATGAAGTTGGGTGATATGGAGGTGGGAAGGATATTTGGGATAAATTGGGGAAGGGAAAGAATATATTCAAAATGTACTACATGAAAATTCTTAAATAAAAAGAAGGGAGAGGATGGGCCTGCTGGAATGGGGAGATGTCTACTCAGTAAAGAGCCTGGAATGAAAGGATAATGTAAGTTTGTACCCCAAGACTGATGAGCTTCAGGCTCACTGAGAGACCCTGTCCCCAAACATGGAGGCAGCGAGAAATCCAGGAACGCCTTCAGTATCAGTCTCTCGCCTACGTGTGTGTGCATCTGCACATGCGTGTACAGGCACCATACCGCACACTTGCAAGATGCACCTGCTTGGGAAATGGGGTGAGGAGGAGGGGGCAGAAGAGAAGAATTTGGGAGGTTGTATAGAGAACCCCTAGTTTAAGGCTAGCCTAGGCTCTACCGTGAATTCTGGGTCAGAATAAACTACATACTGAGATCCTGTCTTAAAAGCAACATCAACAACCAACAAGTTAATAAACACCAAACAAGTTGAGGATAAATCTAAAGGCAACAAAAATGACTCAAGAAACAAAATGCAATCTTGGGGTTGAGGGAGAGGATAGATAGTTGGTGATAGTGCAAGACCTCCCTGCTGGGCTGCTTCTGCCCAGGACCTAGCAGCATGGGCTTGCTACTCCCCAGTCCACCAGGAAGGAAGGGTTACAGCTCCCTCAGCCTGTCCTCCCCCCTCCCCCCAGGCACCCCACTTCTACCAGCTCTGCCCCTCCTCCTAAAGGCTCCATATCTCCCCAGAATAAGCACCAGCTAGAGTTGAATCCAGGAGCCTTGTGGGATCATCTTATACCCAAACCAGAACACAAGGTAAACCTGTACATACAGAGCAGCGTGGAGGATAAACTAGATCTTTGGTAGTGGGCACTGGGGAGGGAAAACAAAAACAGACTACTACTCTCTATAACAAATACCATCTACCTTTTAAACTGTACAACTTCATTATTTCGGAACCTTAAGGAGAGTCAGTCGTGAAATTCAAGTTCTTAATCTTCTCATGAAAACCCAGAAAATGTAAAGAATCATCAAGTAGGGACCTCGCGACCCCACAGTCTACAAAGCAGCTGGAATTTTCCATTTTCCTACTGTAATCCAGTATTGCATGAGGTTAAAAGTATCTGCATGTTTGCATATGCAGAACATGTTAAGTAACGTGCGGAACCAGGAAGAAAAACGCTGTCCTTGCTCAATGAGGCAGAGGAGAAACTGACGTTATTGTCTATGGCAGGTTAGGAACAAGGGCAACGGTTGCTCCCAAACTGCTTAGAGATATTTCAGTGTCTTCCCAGTACAAATGATAGTCAGCGTGTCCCGTCAAGTATCACCCCGAGAATCAGGGAGACTTTGGAGGCCAAGACAGCAAGAGCTTCCGAAAGCGCACTTTCTCTTCTGACCTACACTTCCTTTTCTTCCCCCAAGAGGAGTGTGCTCACTCCCACGGGAAGGTCCGCGGAAGTATGAGGCCTAGGTGCCGGGCTGGAGTGGGTGAGGGATACCTCCGTAGCTCAAGCCTGAGTACCTGCCGACCACACAGACTTGGGCTTGGGAAACAGGCGTGAAAAGAATCAGCTAGAGACAGGGAGGGAGATCCCCGCTGTGAACCTAACCCCAGCTGCCTCGAGCTACATCTGTCCACACACGTAAGTGAAAGGCTGTTTTAAAAATTAAACGAGGTCAACGTCTCTTTATGAGCTCTTTCATCTCGGGAATTCAAAGCGTTTTGCCACAAAAACCTTCATCTTTGCCATTTAAAAAAAAATGTAAATGCGAAGTCCAGGAAGGTCCTTTAAACTTCTGAGAGAGAGAGAAAAAAGTGCTAAAATAAAATTCCTTTATCATTATAAGATCCAAGTGGCCAACCAAAGACCACACAGCCAGAAAGAAAAAAAAAGTCGGTTTAGATGAAAGCCCTCCGCCTCCACTCCGACAGCCTGTGTCTAATTAAAATCACAATTAAAACAAGGGGGTGAGAGCGGTGACTAAGACTCCGTAAACCAGCTGCGAAGCACTCAGACTGACTCAGACAGGATATGTTGGATTTTCTCCGACTTTTGGAAAAAAGAAATTCGAGTCCCAGCCAGCATCCACCGACCCAGTAAACTCCCTCCCAGGCGGGTGACGCAGCTAAGCCGCAGCCAGCTCTGTAGAGCCAGGGCAAGCAGTCCACCCGGGCACCGGTGGTGTGGTCCACACTTGAAGATTTAACAAGGAAAACGTTGGAATCTCCCCGGCTCCAGCTTCTGAGTCATTCGTGGGTGTTTTGTTTTCTGGGGCCCTGGATCTGAGTCACCACCCTTCCTGCCGTTGGTTCTCTCAATGCAGGAAGCGATGAGTTAAAAGAAACAAGAAGGATCTGTGGAATTTGGAAGCCGGACTAGGACAGTGATGGCCTGGCCATTATGCCTGCCTTTTACTTTGAGGCTCGGTCTTTCTTAAATAAGTGCGTGAGAGTTGCAAACTACAGTGGAGGAAAAGAGGAAGAAAGGAGTTGAGCATAGTGAGTCCGTCAAGGATGTGACTGAGGCAAGCGGAAAGAGTGGCCAAAGTAAAAATAGTCAGCTGGCCGGGCAGGAGTCCACAGTCGGTCCCGAGATGAGCCGGAAGCCTTCAGGGAGATCGGCAAAGGCTTTGAATTCAGCTCAGCGCAGTTGGAGATTGAAGCTTGAAACCGGGCCTTCTGTATGCTGCAGGAGACTGTCTGTCATTCCTAGCATGTATACTTGAATGCCGCATGGACACGCATGCTGTTACCGTGTTCACCAGACTCAGAAAAACTGTCTGTGCCCTACCATCCCAATTGTTAGCCCTCACGTACAAATGCTTGGCAGAAAGGTCAAGACCATGGAACCAACTGAGGCCTCTCAGCCTGACCACTGAGGAAAGAGACAGTTATCTGCTCCGATACAGTTTCATTTATTGAAGAAAACACTCATTATCAAGAGAGAAACAAAGATAAACTCAGAGCTGTTTTCTCGGGACGTTGATATTTTTAAATAAATGGGATCTGTGTTTGCTGAACATTTTTACAATAACATCCTAGGTTCAAGACATTTAGTTTGTTCATTTGTATTCTCTGTATAGGGATGTTTTACCTAATGTAGGACTGGTACAGTGTATGTGTGCAGTGCTTTCTCTGGCCAGAAGGGGCGCTGCATTTCCTGGAAATGGAGTTACAAATACCTGTGAGCCACCACAGAGGTCTGGGCATCAAATCTGGGTCCTCTGCAAGAGCAAGAAGTGTTCTTAACTGCGGAGCCATCTCTCAGGTCACCATTTTCTTGTTTTTAAATATGTATATCTTTATGTATTTTTTACAAACAGTCTTTGGTTATTACAAGAAAACTCCCGAGCTGAATACTTTGTAGACACATTGACTCCTGTATGTAAAAGACACCTAACTGTGACTTTCTGGTTCATTAGTCTGACTCTGGCTAGCAGTATTTATCTACTCTTTCTAGACCACTTCTTATATCTCACTGAATCTTGACTACACCTTCTCAGGAAGGGGGCTGATGAGAGATTTTATCACAGCAGACCGTACGTCCAGTATGTCCATATGTCCAGTATGTGCAGGACTCAAACCCCCGGGGTCAAGTTTTTCAAGCCTTGGGGTCAAGGGTTCCCTGCTGACTTGGTCTGCTAGCTACTGGAACAGTTTGTTGTAGCAGATTCGCTGGCTTCCAGCAGATTTGCCTCGAAGTTTCTCAGATTAGGGGTTGGTGAGGAATCCTGTGCTCCCTTGCAAAAGAATGTGGGATTTGAAAGTTGAAAGTGTGGTCATCCTTACTCTACAAAAGAGGCTGGTTTTCGAAAAAGAGAGAGGAGCTCACAGCCTAATAGATGACAGAGTGCTGTGAACTATAGTCTGGGGTTTCATGTGTCCTTCAGAACATTGGGGTCACCACTTATTAAGGCATAGTGGAGTCTGTTGTTGTCTTAATTATTTTTACCAGGGCATAGCAGCTTATTCCTGGAATCCCAGTCCTTTGGAAGTAGAGATAAGAGGGTCGAGACGTTACCCTTGGTTACACAGCAGGTTCTAGGCTAGCCCGGACTACATGAAACTTTACCTTAACAAAATAAAATAAAATCACCACTCCTAACGTTTTTGCTTTGTTTCTGGCCTAAGCTACTTCACATCCGGTTTCTAACACGAGAGAGAACACTGACTAAATGCCTCTAAATGACGTAAGATTACAAAAAATATAAGTTTTTCTTAAAGAAATTTTATTCAAAGCACCAGAAAGAGATACATAGTTACTTCATTAAAAAAAATCTTCTGGTAAAGGGCTGAGCATATGGCTTAGTAGGTAAAGTGCTTGCCCAACATGTGTGAAGCCTTGGGTCAGTTCCTAGCAAGCTGACACATAGCCATGATCCCTGGAAAAGGAAGAGCCAAAGTTTAAAGCCTCCAGCCCACAAAGGGCGTCTGAGGCCGCCCTAGGATTTGCTGGACTTTGTCTCAAAAACTCAAAATGTGGTTGCAGAGCTCCATCAGGGTTCAGAGCTCTTGACTTCTCCAGAAGACATTACTCTCGCATCAGACAGTTGGTAACAGCTGTCTCTCTCTCTCCAGGGGATCACTTGCTCTTCTGACACCCACACATGGGGCAGACACTGACACAGATGCTCACATGTAAACATAAAGTAAAATAAGTGTGCAATCTTTCAGCACAGTTCTGGAGAGAATGCACATGGACTGTGGTCCCCGAGTACTATTTTTAGGGCTGTGCGACAGGGGTGAATCATCCCTGCCCTTCAAGGAATGTGACATCGTATTAGCGATGGAGTTAGCTGTGTTTCTCTAGGAACTCACGTGTCTGTTCCCTGTGAGTCTCCAGGTCCCGTGAGAGCTGAGCTATACAAAGCAGGGGAATTGGTTTGGTTCACTGTTGTGTTCAAGCATCTGGGATGGATCATTGCATAGGGTAGACCCCCAAGAACGATTTGCTAAGTGGGTGCTTGTGTGTATGCGTATGGTGTATGTATATTCATGCTCACTCAGGCAGGCAGAGGTTTGTGTACATGTGTCTAGTTCTTTTCTCGAATAAGTCTAGACATAAAAGGAATGATAAAACTCAATTAAAGAAAGAACAATATTAAAGTACTTAGGGAAAAGAGTTTGATGGTCAGAGGGGAGTTTTTTCTCGGCTTTTTTTTTTTTTTTAAGACAGAGTCAGTCTATAGCATAGGCTGACCCTGAGTGCTGAGATCACAGACTTGGGCCACCATACCTAGAAATAACTGTTATTTATTTGTTGTTGTTGTTGTTGTTGTTGTTAATTTAACAGTTTGATCTGGTTGTGGTAGCACATCACTTTAACCCCAGCACTCAGAAGGCTGGAGTAGGCAGATCTCTGTGTATTTGAGGTCAGCCTGATCTACATAGTAAATTCCAGAACAGTTAGAACTACGTGAGACCCTGATAACAAAAGCAAACAAACAAACAAAACAATCAACAATTTGATGGGTACTTATTTCCAAATCTGATGGCCTGAAATCAATCTTCAGTAACTATGTGTAGAAGTACCCATGTGATGGTAGGAGAGAATGGGCTCCCCAAAATTATCGTCTGTCTTACCTCAAAAGTCATGCATGAAGTATGAGCATTTGCACATACATCCAATAATTAAATGTGAAAAGCAATTAATTTAACAATTTGTAAATTTTGCTACTGCTCAAGTTTCAGTAACTGATTAACAGAGTGAGTCACTGGACATTGACGTATGTTCTGATAAATACAATTCCGTCGTGTGCAAACATCATAGTACACTAACGCAAACCTAGACAGCATAATGGCCAACATACTACTATGTATTTAAGCTATGTAATGTGGCCTTTTTCTCTTGGGCTATGTACCTGGACAGCACATTACTCCGCCAAATACTATAGAAAATTGTAGCATAAGGGTAAATATCCATGTGTGTAAAATAGAAGAGCTGGCTTGTTGAGTGTCTTCATTTGTGTAATAAATACCATAACTGTCTTGGTTGGCGACACCATGACCATGACAACTCTTACAAAGATAGCATCTAACTGGGGCTAGCTTACAGTTTCAGAGGTTTAGTCCATTGCCATCACGACAGGAAACATGGCAGCATGCAGGCAGACACAGTGCTGGAGACACAGATGAAAGTTCTACATCTGGATCCCTAAGCAGCAGGAAGAAAGACGCTGGGCCTGGCTTGTACTTGTTGAAACCTCAAAGCCCACCCCCAGTGATGTACTTCCTCGGAGAAGGCCACACCTCCTTATCCTTCCAGATAATGTCACTCCCTGGTGACCAAGCTTTCAAATACATGAGCCTATGGGGGCCATTCTTATTCAATCACCACCGTGACCAAAAGAAACTTGGGGAGGAAAAGGTTTATTTTGAGCTCTACTTTATAATCAGTCCACCACTGAAGGTGGAACAGGGCAGGGACCTGGAGGCAGGAACTGAAGAAGAGGCTATGGAGGAAAAATGCTTACTGGCTTGCTTTCCTTGCTTTTCCCAGCCTGCCGTCTCATACACATCAATCATCAATCAGGAAAATGTCCCTCAGGTTTGCCTACAGGCTAATCTGTTGGAGGTATTTTCCCTGTATAGGTTCCCCTTCCTAGTTTGTGTCAAACTGACAGAACTAACCAGCACACACACACACACATACACACACACACACACACACACACACAATTGTATGTATTTGAACACTTGGTCCTTAGCCAACATTGCTAGGTTTTTCTCCAACTTGTGATTATTTCATGGTAGGGAAACCCTACCATATAGTCACATCTCTGGCCCATTTTAATTTGAGATAGGGTCTTACTAAGTCCAAGCAGGCCTTGCCTCTCCTGAGTCTATCCCCTAAGTATCTAAAATCACAGGTCTGTGCTGCCTCATCTGGCTGACAGTGCTGTTTGGGGATCCTTTGGACATTGGGCCAAGCTGTAGGGTAGGGCTGGAGGGTACACTTGGAGGCTAACAACCAGCCCCTCCTTTCCACCTGGCTCTTTGTTCCCTTGCCTGGAGAGCTGTGGACCAATTGCAGAAGCTTCCCCGAGCACAGACAGGACATTTCAGCTGCCATGCTTTCTCTGCCGTGATGGATTTTCCCACCGGAGCCACGAGCCAAAATATTCCTTCCCATCTCCAGCTGCCTGGTGTTCTGACAAATATCTCAGGTGGGCTTCTAGCACCAGTGGTACTTGGGGGACGAGAAGTTGCTCAGGGTGAGCTGATCACTGAGCTGAGCGAGTCGCCTTCTGACCTATGGCCAGTACCGGGACATTTAAACTCTGGCTTTTAGGCAATGCTAAATGTATTAAAAATATCTTCCTCCAAGAAGCTAAAACAAGTTCACAGTAACTATTTTCTTCATGAACTTTTAACTATTTTTGACTTTCATGGTAATTTAGCTAAAAATATGCTTGATGCAAATGCTTTCTTCATATCACCAATAAGAAGCTTCTCTCTACTTAACTTTTAACTGATTAATATTTTCATTTAATTTTTTTTTAAAAATGACACAATGACACATGTTAGCCTAGTCCATAGATCTTCACTGCTGCCTCATCATCTTATTTCCCAACAGTAACATACACCTCACGGCTATCTCCTATTAGAATCCCCACGCAAGCTGGGGCTGTTCATGGCTAATCATTTTTATGAAAACTGTCATGTAAAAAGTATGTAGCTCACTAACAGCCATTCATCATCACCCAGTGTTGTGTTCGGCACATAATTATATGTGCCGTGCTTTTACGGGACTGGAAGGCAGTTGGTCTGTTTACACCTGCGCTACTGCGGACCCCTGAGCAATGCACTTCACTGCCATGTCACAGTGGCTACTGATGGTAGACTTTCTGTCACTAGGACAAGCATGCTTGAGAAAACAACTCAAGGAAAGAAGAGTGCTCTGGGTTCGGGTCCCAGAGCTTCTAGTCTGTGATCACTTAGTTCTCTGCTGCTGTGGCTGGTGATGAAGTAAGACAGCTGAAGCAAAGTGGCTAACCCTGAAGTGGACACAAGGCAGGGAGGAAGAGAAAGGGGACGGGGACAGTATCTTTCAGAGACACATCCCTCAGTAACCTACTTTCCCAACCGGGCTCCGTATCCGAATGGTCCATTAGGTGATAAATTCATCAATGGGATATTCCACTGATAGTTAGAACTATCTTCAGAGATACATCATAGTCAAACAATAGTCACCATGATGGCGCTTATGCAGCAGAGTTCTTTATAGCTCCTTTAGACTCTCATGGGACCACGATTGTATTAAAGGTTGATTGTTGGCCAAAGCATCCTAATATGGTATATAACTGAATCTATCTGTATCCAACTCTTTTCTAACCTGATCTTTATTTCACTTATCTACAGATAAACTTCATCATAATCTCTCTCCTTAATTTATTACTCCTTCAATTTTACCTAAGTGAATGGAAGCCCAGCCCCAAACTATGCTTTCCAGTGTCTTTTGCTTCTAGACAGTCATGTGACTACATGTTAACCAATAGGATATTAGCAGGAGTTTTGCTTTTTATGCTATGCCTTTAAGAGGCCTATGAAAAGCTAAGTGTGTGGTTCAGTGATATGGAACACAGTTAACACGCATGAAGCCCTGGTTTTACTCCTTAGTTTGAGAGAAAGAAGAGGGAGGGGGTAAAGTGATAAAGGGTATAAAGCTGGGTAAAAGACAAGAAAAGACCCAACAAGCCTCTCTAAGGGTCTGAAGATTGTGAGTCCAAGGATAGCCTGTGTGATCTTGCTATCCCCCACCCCCACAAAAAAGATGTGGGGGGAGATGGGAAGGCACTTGTTAATATGCCCAGCAACCTGAGGTAGATACCCACAGTAGAAGGAAAGAGCCAACTTCCATAAGCTGTCCTCTGGCTTATACACACATTCATAAATATATGTTTTTGCTTGTTTTCTTTTTAATAAAAGGAAGAGGGGAGGGAGGGGAGGGAGGAAAGCATAAGTAAGCTGGTTCCCAGCCTTCCTTCCTTCCAATTGACTGAGATGCATTGTGCTACAGATTCTGGATGTATACACTACTTGGGATAACAGAACAAGATCTCAGGAGGCATCCTGGGGACCAACAGCTGCCACAGCTATCCCGGAGGGCTTATGGTTAGACCACTAACATGAAAGCAATACACTCTTCTATGTTATAAACACTGTTCCTTGGAGGCCACAGCTATGACGAAATAATCTGGCCTGGGAACGCTTCCTACCTTAAGTACTTCACGTAATGCTCATGACCTGCAAAGTTTGCACGCTCAATCAGACGCATCCATCATATTTTTCCCTCACAGACCCAGCTTCCCACTCCTGGTGTGAATTCCCACGCATGCTTAACGTGAGAGATTAGGACCTGTTCCTTGAGTCCTGTTGCCCACTCACTCTGAGTCAGTGGCTCTCCACACAGTGTAAACTTGCTCTCTAATTCCTTCTGCAAAGACGAGCCTGCACAGCAAGATGACACTTGCCTTCAGGGAAGGGACTCCGCACTTCATTTTCAAGCCCCACCAGGCAGGGCTTAGCACAAGATTGAGCAACTGTTAAGTACCCTATAAACACTCCACCTCTATAATTAGTATTTCCATAATTCACCTGGGACTCACATACGGTCACAAATGACTGGCTGGCATTTGGGTTGTGCAGCTTAACACAATAGCCAATCTTCGCGTGTCGAGATAGCCAGCAAGACAAGCCTGTGCTAAGTTCCAGATTCAACACAGAGAAGGGCACTGTGGTAACTCACTGAAAGGGCAGGGAAAGTCTCTGTAGGAGTTGGCCCCTGTTCTTGCTGTCTTGATGCCAGATGGCAAATTCTTGCTAGGAGCAATAAAGAGTGAGCTCCGCGTTTATGACCCAGAAAGACAGACTCCGCAGCCTCAGTTCACGCCATAGGGACACCGGACAGAGTGTCAAGCCCAAACCCTAAGCCATAGGCAAACATTTCAATCTCAACAGATGGTGGGTTGAACTCTCAGTAGAACTTGAACCTCATCAAGGATTAGGGTTCCTGACTTTCCCTTGGCCCGTGCCTACATCTTCCAGGCATCGGGTCACATTTAACAAGCAAGGCAGGGAGAGAAAAAGAGAAATGTCTTCATAGAAGGAGAGAAACTTGATCCAGTTGGAAAGGGAGCGTGAAAAGCTCAAATAGCAAGTCAGGAAGGAGCCTCTGCTCCAATTCACAGCTTACTAGGCTCTCAGGCCAGCATGTAAGGGAGCAGGTGTGTTGACTTGCCTTGGTTCCCTTTCTCTCGGGAGCAGCTAGGCTGTTCTTCTCTGTGGCACATCATGTTGCCTTGCCTCCCACTGATAGGAGTGATGTGGGACTCCGTCTGGCCAGTTAGCACATTATCCTCCTGCGTGGTCTAGAACAGGTGCTATTCTAAGAGCGAGCAGGTAACCTACTGCCAGAGTCCACGGAGGGGAAGTAAACTGCATTCGGGGGAGACAGATTAAGCCCCCCTTTCTGTGGCTGTCTAGATAGTCGATTTAGCTGTGTGTGGAGCCTCACAGAACTTACAGGGAAGACAGTACTGTGGGAATCCTGAGGTTTGAGCTCGCTGTCTTGGAGCCAATTGTCTCTGAAAAAAAAAAAATCCCACACCCCTTGAACATCCCAGTTGCTGGGGCCTTTAATCCCAGCACTCAGGAGGCAGAGGCAGGCAGATCTCTGTGAGTTCAAGGCCAGCCTGGTCTACAAGAGCTAGTTCCAGGACAGGCCCTGAATCTACAGAGAAATCTTGTCTTGAAAAAAAAAAAATCAAATGCCACCAAATAGAGGGAAAACAAGTATACAAAATAGCTTTGGGTCTGGGGCGGGAGAGGAGTAGCAGCTAAAATTTCTTTGACTGTTCTTCCGATTCATTACCAGCAATATAATCTGTGGGACCTCGTGGAAACTGACAATCCGTAAAACTTCAGAGGATTTGAATTGTTCAACCCAGGGAACATTTTCCTCTCTCACATACCTATGTCTTGCTCTGTCATGGGATTTTGTTATTGTTGCTCTTTGAGTTTTGATGAAACATTCATTTACACATGTACTTGCTAGCCCCAGGTACCTGGAGCCCCATTCCAGCAGTTGGCCTACGGTGTGTACTTTCCTTCCCACACCTGTTCCTAGACCTTAGGACCAGACCAGAGAACCGTAGTGACCTTCAGGTAGGGGCAGAATACAGGGCAAGGTTGCCCTGCACTGGCTTCAGCTTGCAAGGAAGTAGGATTGTGAGCCAGTCAGATTCCAAGATTCCAGGATGTGAGTAGCTGCCTCTCTGGGCTTCCATTCGGAAATACAAATTCAAATATTATTAAAATCTTGTGTGTCATCTCCTTGTAGTAACACAGTGGTTGATTTTATGTAACAATGTAACTAGGCCATGGGGACCTCAGACATTTAGTCAAATATGTTTCCTTGGTGTCTCTGAGAAAGTGTTACCAGTGAAACTAATAGATTGAGTACAAAAGATAGTTCTCACTCTTAGGGACAGATGGCACCCAATCATCTGAAGGCCAAAGGAGATGGCAAAGACTGGCCCTCTCACAAATCATAGGAAGCGTTTTTGTAACTTCACATTCAAATTCAAACACTTTGACTTGGGTCTTAAGACTAGAAGATACTTTTCCATTGGATAGGTTACCAATTCACCCTGAAGATCCCAGGGGCATGGCAGCCTTTAGTGTATGCCAAGTCCTTAAAATAAATATCTGCATGTGTGTGTGTGTGTTGGTTGTGATTCTCTGAAACACCATGACTAATATCCCTTATGAATAAAGGGCCTGTGTGACTCTACTGGTCACACATCCTGTTCCCATGTTTCCTATTTGTTTGCACATCTCACACAAAGAGAGAGAGAGCAGTCAGTGGGAAGAACAAACGATCTTAGTTTTTGGGAGCTTTCAATTGCTTGTTGTCACTGTAAAGCATCCATACGTTTTCCATATAGTAATAATGAAGAAGTCCCGTGAGACAGCTTGCAAATTTCTTCTGTCCCACGGCCACATACTGAACATCCCATTGATTTAGAAAAATATTATTTTTATTTGGTGGAAATAAGAATACAGAAACAAAACTAGCAGAACTGAGGGCTTCTCTTTGAGAGCTCGCATGGCACTTCACCCTTCGTCAATGGTACCTCGCGCACTGTGAAGCCATAGGGCCTCATCCAAAATCCCTGAGGAGGATGTCAGAAGGCAGAATTTATTCTGAGGTTTGAGAAAGAAGCACAGTCTAATCTAATAATACCCACCACAGGATATGGGATAGCATTCTATGCTAAGACATATTGTTGTCTCTAGTAAAAATGTGTTTGTGCTAGTTAACCAAAATCTTCCAGTAGCATCATGCCAGATTAGGTAGGATCCTTTAAATGAGTCCAGGTGAGTTTGAATTTTGCTGCTAAGTGAGTTTGTTGCACTTCCTGGAGACGTGGAGTTACTGGGTTTAAACTTCCTATTCTCATCACTTGGGCTTCCTCGCCACCCACGTTCTCATTCCAATCACAGTGAACCTGACAGAGATGTAGAAGGCTGGTGCTCTGTGAGAGCATCCCACGACACCTTCAAAACAGTGGGAAGGTCAGAAGCAAGCCTAAGGGCTTGACCTTGCACTTAACTGCCTTCTGCATTCTTTGGTCTATATCACAGAGAACTATATAAGCCTAGATACAAGCCAGAACCAGGGGCAGAAGACAAAAATCCCTACAGACTCTTCCTGTTACTTCACACTATGCATCACACCCAAGTAGACTTCCTCCTAAGTCACCCTAGTGGGGGTGCGACCTCTTTGGGGCGAGACTGAGACATTTCCTCTAACTTCCTTCAAGTGTCAGTTCACTAAGGAAGGAATTAATTGGCTGGACTTAACCTTGAAGACAGCGTCAAGGGACTATTTCTGCATCCAGCCACAAAAGGAATTATGTGGAATGATTAACTTCAATACACAGATGAACAGTGCAGCCACAGCAACTGGCTCACATATAAGTAACTGCCCACTCCAGGGTGTCTTAGTTACAGCACCCTGGATATCCTCAGATGTGTGGCAGGTGTATGGATGTGATTGGAGGCCATCTTTAGATACTGGAGCTTCTAAGTAACTGGGCATTGCTTCTTGGAGGACACTGCGCACAGGGGCTTCCGCAAAGCAGTCTGTTCTCATCCATCTTGGAATCACTACTCTCAGAGACTCAGGACCACTTGTTTCAGAAAAGTCACAGCAAATTCCTCTCTATCCCTGTTATTGCAAGGGAAGCCTCTGACGTCTCCTGTGCCTTCACTGAACTCTTTCTGAACCTCTTGTGCAATGACAATGACTTTTTATCTGGATAGACTGTGCATGGCTCTAGATAGGCCTGTTCTTCTGAAAGACAATCATTTCCACTGCAGGAGGCTGAGGACTTTAAACCTAGGTGGAAACCTTAAATGGATGCAGATAGAAAATAAATAATGCAATTAAGGAGATCACTTTGATTACAATTAAGAGCACATCAATTTTGTGGAAATTTAACTTAAAATGTTCAAGTGATCTAGTATTTTCTAGTACGTGACCAAATAAATTGAATAGTCAGTTGTGTAATAGATATTTCTCCTTCTTTGCTGCCAATACCTCATCGTGGTAGTAGGATTTATTAATGAATACTTACGTACTTAATTTTTCAGTGTTCATTTCCTTATTAGTTTGCTGGGAGCTTCTGGTCTAAAAACGTTTGATCTTGATAAGCTGTTGGCGAAACTAAATTGAAAAGATATATTTTATCTTTGCAAAGGAAATTAGATTACTCATTAATTGCTCAACATTATTCACTACTGACTGTGCAATAATGAAAGTCAAATTTAAATCCGGAAACTCCAATATGAGTCACCCAATTAGAATCGGGTGGGATGTGTCAAAGCGTAGAACCAAGCAGTTTTAATGGCTGTTCTTAGGAACGTAACCAGATATTGTTTAGAATAATGGAGAACGAGGAAGAATGTAAGTTAAACCAGACCACACAAAACCGGGGCATAGACACTGAACAAGGAGTCAACGTGACTGCACTTGTTAGAGAAACGAGAAGGTGGGGAAGAAACAAAGAGACCAGGAGGGGAAGAGGGATCATTTATTCATCACAAACAACATGGTCCCTCACTACAGTGCACGAGTTTGTGGAAATTAGTACATCCAATTGTCTGGTATGCAGAATCAGACATCTAATTTTACAAGAAACTTAGCCAGATAAAACGCAGAACAACTAGCTAAGCTTGAATTGCAGATAAACAACCCCCCATAGTTAGCTGGTGCATGCAGCCAGCCTCTGATCTTCCGACTCAGTCTCTCACTTCCTGAGTCAATGCGGACGCACTTGAGGCCTTGCTCTTTGCAGCCCTTTGTGCCTAGTTTTGCCCAGGTGGCGGTAATAGCACAGCAGGGTCCTGTAGTCTCGTCAGCTGAGGCAGTTCCATAAAATCCAGTCCCTACATGGGACCAATACCATTATTCGAAAGTTATTCATTGAAGTGGCAGCAAACTTAGGCTTGAGCTGGAAAATGACTCACAGAGAAGGTTCTTTAGATTAAGCCAAAGACAAAGAGTCTGAAATGGAGGGAGAATCGAATTAGAGAGAATGTCCCCAGAAGGGAAAACTTGGGAACACGGGACATTTAAGAAACTGAAAGGTTCAATAACAGGTAGTCCAGTTCTGGGCCAGAGAGCTGAGCCACAGGAAGAAGACTGGAAGGGTGTGCATGAACCACTCTGGAGAGGCTTGATACACAGCCGGTCCAACCCCCAAGGACGACACCAAAGGACAGTCACAGTTACAAACCCCTAAGCTCACTCTGGCTCTGAAACAGAGAAGAGCCAAAGTGAGGGCAGGACTGTGGTTTGGGATGGGTGTAGAGAATAGCCAGATATGAGAACTAGATAGAACACTCCAAAGACGTTTGTTCTTTAGATGAGTACAAAATCTTTAAGCCTCTCAGCTTTTGGAGGTTCCTTGCATGGCAAGGCCCTGTTGCCTTCGTTTAGCAGGACAGGTTTGCCTCAGTTATTCTCAGCGAGCCATCTCAGCTAGACACAGGTGTGTAAGAAGGGGGTGTGCAATTGTCTGTATTGGCATCTCTAGCAAAGGATACATCATGTACCTACAGTGTGGTTTGGGCTTATCTGTGGTTACTTAGAACCAGCCCAGAAAAGGACTAGAGACGTAAGGAGGCCTTGCCTAACTGCGTGCAAACAGAGGCTGCCAATGCTCAGAACTCTTGTGAGTAGAGGAACATGTTCTTGTTTTCTCATGAAGATGAGCTAGGTGCACCCGGGGCAAAAGCAAGCAACGCTTCAGAACAGAACTCTGATGTGAAACGCCACAGCATGTAGAACAACAACCCCGTGGGCTATCTTCCATTCCCACCATCCTTCAAGTTATCTAAGAATGAGTTTCCTAACACATAGGTCTATCATTGTAGGGTCCTCCATTCTACAAAGAATCAGGTTTCCAGCCTGACGTGTAACTCACAGTATTCCCTGACCAAGCTCAGGCCCTTCTGCCCATCCCCACATCTTCTGATCGACCCATCCCAGTTATTCCACTATTTATTCAGCCATCTCATAAGTTCAAAGAACATCTGTCCAGCTAGAGGGCCGTGGAAGACAGCAGGGCCATCCTGAAGCCCTCTTTACTTCACGTCTGCCCTAAGAAGCTCCGAAGCCCACCATAGACACAGAGGGATTCACAGCAGAGAGGAGCTGCTTGAGCTCTGTACTGGTGGCAATGCCAATCTCTGATACCCATCCCAGTGCAGAAGGGAGAATAGATTTGATAAATGGAAACGTCCAGAGGAAACGCAGGAACACAGTCACGGGAGGGAAGGTCCAGGACAGGAGAGGCATGCACCATCCCTCTGTTACGTCATCCTTCATCCCAAAGTGCAAAATTAAACGTAAGAAGCTGAGGAAAGACAGACTGGCCATCAAAAGGAGTGGAAACATACAAGGATCTTAAGACATCATCTCAGAAGAAAATGGAGTGAGGACCAGAAAAAAAGGACACAGATGTCTTTAACAAATGAATTCTGCATCATTCCTTCTGTCTGACTGAAGCAGGAACTATCCCCAGTAGAGGCATTTATGCCAACAATTGTCTGCCTTGCAGGTTTCCACCAGTGCCAGGATGTTCCTCTCTGAGGCCAGACAGTTTCCTATTCCCCAAATCTCACCCCAGAGCCCGCGTACCCACTCCTATGATGGGCCATGCACCAAAGTGCCAAAGTTCTATTTACAAATGGCAGGACTCATTGGAATTTATGAAGTAAATAGTAGTCTTTGAGTCCCTTTGAGATTGTCCATCATTACCTGTGAAATGTAATTCTTTGGCTGAGGAGATGGTTCAATGCTAAAACACTTGCCTCGCAAGCACAGAGACCTGAATTTTAATCGCTAAAACCTCACATAAAAGCCAGGCATTTAAAACCACAACGCTGCTAGAGACAAGAGGACTTCCTAAGCAAGCCTAGCCAACTGGGGAAGGCTGCCCAACAGTTAAAGGCATTTATGGCTCGAAAATACAAGTCCAACGACCTGATTTGTGTTCCCAAAATCCACATAGAAGAAAGAGAAAATTTATTTCACAACTATGGAAAGTTGTCTCTAACCTCTACACATCTACTATGACAGGTGCACCCTTACACACAACCTTTCTAGCACACATGCATGCACACACACACACACACACACATACACACAAACAAATATATTTCAAATATTTTGCAAACAATTCACATTAGCATGTGATTTCTGGACTACTTTACCCTTCTTGCCAAAAACTGTGAGTGTCTGTAAGAAATAAAAAAGAAAGCTGGGTAGTGGTGGCACACACCTTTAATCCCAGCATTCGGGAGGTAGAGGCAAGCGGATCTCTGTGAGATTGAGGGCAGCCTGGTCTATAAGAGCTAATTTCAGGACAGCAAGAGCTGTTACACAGAGAAATTCTCTCAAGAAAAAAAAGAAGTAAAAAAGAAAGGAAGGGAGGAAGGAAGGAAGGAAGGGAAGACAGAAAAGCTAAAATTCAGGTTGAAATAATGTTGTTTCTCTTTATTTCCTCTCTGCAGCATAAGCTGATTTCTAAGAACTCCTAGGGCTGGAGATGTGACTGGGTGGTAGAGCTCTTGACTACCATGCGAAAGGCCCTGGGTTTGATCCCTAATATGGGCAAAACAAAAACCCAGATCCCACTGCTGGGGTAACCTACAGACAATAAAATAGTGATTCAAGTGAGCAGGACAGAAAGCAGCTGTAACAATTCCAGGTGAACCACTGGCCTTTGCAGAGCCACCAGAATGCCTTTTCCACACATGGAGTTAGTAGCGGCATGAGGTCCTAGCCTATGCTCCCTCTGTTAGTTTGGAAAGAATGACTAATCCCTCGCTGCACCCTATTTTTGGAAACTTATTTTGGCCAGGCTGAAAAATAATGGACAAAACTAATAATGTCTAACATGGTGTGCTCACAACTTACAGTCTTTTCCATTTAATCCCCACACATAGAGCTTTGTCCTGGCTCCCATAACGATGAGGCAAAGCCAGTAGAGAAACATGGGTGTTCTCAGCAGCCCTCCGTCTGAGTGGGAACGGGACAGGGTAAGCTGGGGCAGCATCTGTAACCAGAAGGATGGCATGGTAACATCTATTCCTTTCTTAAATATTTTTCTTTAGGAATTTTATTCATGTATACAATGTTTTTTGATAAAATATACCCCTCCACATCTGCCCCTCCGACTCCTACTAGAACCATCCACCATGCGTCTCACCTAACTTTATGTATTCTTTTTTCCTGAGACAAGGTCTCACTATGTAGCTTTGTCTGGCCTGGGATTCACTCTGTAGATGAGGCTGGCCTTCAACCCACAGACATTCATGCCTGCCTCTGCCTCTATCTCTGCCTCCCAAATGCTGGGATTAAATGCAAGCATCGCCACACCCAGCATGTACACTTTTTCTTAATCCCCTGAGTCCAGTTAGTGCTGCCAAAATGTACATGGGTGTAGGACTACGCACTGGAGCATGGACAACCCCTCAGGGGCCACAAGCTAGAAGAAAACAGACTCACCTTCCCGAGCAGCCTTATGCGGCCAATAGTTCCTCAAGGTGGCTTTATGAGCCCTTCCTCTATGCATGCTGTAGTTTTAAATGACTTGATCATGTACAGATCTTGTGCAGGCCACCATGGCCCCTGTAAGATCATGCATATAACACCCCTGTCATGTCCAGAAAAAATGTTTTGTGGCAGTCCTCTGCAGCCTCTGACCCTTTCTTTCTTCCACATACTCCTTTGTGATAATCCCGAGCCTCAGAAGAAGAGGGTGTCATATAGACGCCCCAGTTAGGGCTTAGTAGGCAAAGTCTATTTCTTTTCATTGTGACTGCAGCATGGATCGACGGACTGGGGATTCTGCTCCATGAAGTCACGCAAGCATTCACCTTCCCTTCACCCATGTGTTGATACATGTATTGATACCTTCCACACACAGCATCCAAATCACTGGAGAATAGGAGAGAGTAAAGAAACACTTTGACGAGCTTTGGGGCCATGTCTGGAAATGGCTCATATCTATTCCCAGGTCCCCTTAAGAGTAATCTCACCAAGGTCAAGATGTCACTCAGCAATCTGGCCCGGCCCAACACCCTTGGGCAAGTAGCCTGGAGAATTTTGTCTTTCATGACTTGGTTTACCAGGCTTCCACGGGTCCCTTCTGCTACGGATGATGCTGAGCAGACTCTGGAAGTTTGTTTTCCTTCCGTGCAGCTCCTCTTTGGACCTCTCAATCTAAGAACTGGTGCTTACTGCCCCTGCTTTTCTCCCTTGTTGAAATAAGGAGCGGCGGGGCTGCGTCCCCAACACCCCGGCCGCCTGGCTAGCTCACGCCCGAAATAACAACACACAAACTGTATTCATTTAAAGAACTGCTTGGCCCATGAACTCTAGCCCTTACAGGCCAATTCTCGCACCTGGACTAGCCCATTTCTAATGATTGTGTGTAAGCATCCCCAAGGTGCGCTTACCGGGAAGAGTCTAGCCTCCGTCCATCCTGGCGTCTCTGCTCCAGAGTGCAGCGCTGTCGAGTCTCTGCGGGAGCAGAGCAGAGTCTGACCTCACTTCCTCTTCCGCCCAGAATTCTATTCTGTTTACTCCTCCCATCTATGTTCTAAGCTGAGGCCAAGCAGTTGGTTCATTATAACTTAACCAATGAAATCAACAGATTGATATATGACACTCCCACATCACTCCCTCCTCAAAGGTGGCTTTGGGGTACATAATCATTTGTTGTTCTTTATCCCTGTGCCCTTCTTTTTCCTGTCACAAAACAGATGCCAGTGAAAACCAAAAATGTGTTACTGTCAGAGTATGGGGAGGTCGATTCCCTCTACCCTCCTTAGCCACTGCTCCCCCTTCATCCAAGCAAACTCAGTCCTGCCTACAGTGATGTGGCCTCATTATGTATAAGTGAAGTGCTGATGGACGAGGCTGCTCATTGGTTCCTGGGTGCCCAGACCTGAAATAATCACTCAGAAACTATATTATTTAAATCACTGCTTGGCCAATCACTTAAGTGTATTACTAGCTAGTTCTTACGTCTAGTATTAACCCATTTTCATTATTTTATATTTTACCATGAGGTTTGTGGCGAACAGGCAAGCTTCCGGCTGGCAGCTCACATCTTTCCCCTCTGGTGGCTACATGACTTCTCACTGACTTTGCCTACTCTCTCTCTCTATATATATATATATATCTCTTCCAGCCTGGCTATGTTCTGTTAAGCCACTGGCCAAAAACAGCTTCTTTACTAGCCAACAAAAGCAACACATATACAGAAGGACTTCCCACACCATTTCCCCTTTTCTGTTTAAATAAAAAAAGGAAGGTTTTAACTTTAACATAGTAGATTACATATAACAAAACGGATATCAAGTAAGAATTACAGTTACCATATTTATATCTACTTTATCTTTTAATCATAACTAAGGAAAACTATAATTATAACTATCTATTCTTCAACCCTATCAAAGACCCCAGAAGGATATAGTATTACCTAGGCTAATAGGAAATGCATTGTAAGCAACTTCCAAAACTCTAGAATTGACAGAGACATCTCGCTACCTGGACAGTCACCCTAAGTTCTTCAGTAATGTGGTGTTGCCAGGAGCAGATGTGTCTCGTTGTCATGAAAAGTCCTAAGTTTTTTTGTTTTGTTTTGTTTTGGTTTGGTTTGGTTTTTGTTTTTTTTGAGACAGGGTTTCTCTGTGGCTTTGGAGCCTGTCCTGGCACTAGCTCTGTAGACCAGGCTGGTCTCGAACTCACAGAGATCCGCCTGCCTCTGCCTCCCGAGTGCTGGGATTAAAGGCGTGCGCCACCATCGCCCGGCTAAGTCCTAAGTTTTTTTTTTTTAAAGATTTATTTATTTATTATGTATACAACATTCTCCCTCCATGTATGCCCACACATCAGAGGAGGGCGCCAGATCTCAGTAAAGATGGTTGTGAGCCACCATGTGGTTGCTGGGAATTGAACTCAGGACCTCTGGAAGAGCAGCCAGTGCTCTTAACCTCTGAGCCACCGCTCCAGCCCATAAGTCCGAAGTTTTTAAAAACATTTTTAAATGCCATATTCTGTTAGTCTTTGAAAGATCTGAAGAATAGCTATCCATCTGAAATATATCTCTGTATATCTAGAAAACCTAACTATCATGACTACAAGTTTGACCATTATAAAAGACTATCTATTAATCTATATTTCTTAATTATACATTACACTTTCTTACCAGAAGTGCCTTTTTTATGCTAAGTGGGCGTGGCTGGGGCCAACATGGCCCTGTGTGCTTGCTCCGCCCAGTCCAACCATGACAGAGGCATGTTCAGTGTCTCTGAAAGCCATGTACATTGCCCGTTTTTAGGCACCCAGCATGTCTATGTTGCCATTAAACAAGTTGCAGCACTCTGCTTAAGACCCCATTTAAATGCTCAGTCTCCTGAAAGAACCAGAATTTGCTCTGGAAGCTGGAAACACAAAACTGCACTTTTTTTTTCTTTGTGGTTTTTGTTCTTGTTTTTGTTTCTGCCACTGCTGAATCAAGAAGCCCTCTCTCTAGGGAGCTGCAGCACACCGCCAGCAAACAGAGCAAGAAGCTGTGTTAAACTCGTGTGTGTGTGTGTGTGTGTGTGTGCCTAGAATTCCTTTTAAAGCAGTCATAGGTTTTGCGTGGATATATTCGACCATGTTGGTGTGCCAGTCTGTTGGACAAAGTTCCTCATTTGTTCCCAGCTTCCCAGACCCAAAATAATCACTAATAAACTATTTTATTTAAATCACTGTTTGGCCAATCTCTTAAGCATATTGTCAGCTAGCTCTTACATCTAGAATTAACCCATTTCCATTATTTTATATTTTACTAAGAGATTCGTGGCCTGCTGGCAAAGTTCCAGCTGGCAGCTCACATCTTTCCCCTCTGGTGGCCCCATGGCATCTCCTTGACTCTGCCTACTCTCTCTCTATATATATCTCCTCCAGCCTGGCTTTATTCTGTTAAGCCATTGGCCAAAAACAGCTTATTAACCAATAAAAGCAACACATATACAGAAGGACTTTCCACACCACAGTACTTGCTGACATTTGAGAAAACGGGGCTTAAAAAGTGTACAAAGGGAGGCTAAATGTGCAAAAGGAGTCTAAGTGTGCAAAGAGAGTCTAAATGTGCAAAAGATATATAAATATACAAAGGTATAATAAGAATGTAGAAAATCACTCCTTTGGTACTGACACAGTGGCAGACAACGCAGGCGACAGGGACCAGTGCAACACCAAGAGCAGATCGCCCCAGGACAATTAAATCAAAGAGGTAGGCCTTTGGTTGGCGAGGTCCCGGGCAAACAGGGAACCTGGTTCTTTTCCTGAAGACCCGTCTGAGGGGTGAGAGGGATCTTGGCCCCTGGCAGGAGCCAGGAAACAGAACGAGGGAATTTTGCAAGAGGAGCCTCTGGCCAGCAGGGAAACCTGATCTGGTTTTAAAAGACCAATTAGAGATCGTCAATAGGAGGAGATGGGCAGGCGCCAAGGCAAAAATTCTCCCAATAAGCTGAAAAACAACATGAAAGCACCAGAACCCAATGATCTTACAACAGAAGGACTTGAACACCCTAACACAGAAGAAGTGGAAAAAATCGACTTTATGAAAGCAATAGAGTCCCTTAAACAATATGTAAAAAACACCTTTATAGAAATGGATGAGAAGTATAACAAAAAGTTTGAAGAATTGAGTAAATACGTACATGAGACCCTGGGAAACCAAGAAAAAACGAACAAACAGGTAATGGAAACAGTTCAAGAATTGAAAACTGAAATGGAAGCAAGGAAGAAAGCACAAACTGGGGACCAGCTGGATACGGAAAATCTAGGTCAACGAGCAGAGCCTACAGAAACAAGCATAATCAATAGAATACAAGAAATAGAAGAAAGAATCTCAGATTCTGAAGACACCATAGAGAAAATAAACGCACTGATCAAAGAAAACAGCAAAGCCAACAAATTCTCATCACAAAACATTCAGGAAATATGGGACACAATAAAAAGACCAAACCTGAGAATAATAGGAATAGAAGAAGGGGAAGAATTACAGCTCAAAGGCCCAGAAAATATATTTAACAAAATTATGGAAGAAAACTTTCCCAACATAAAGAAAGATATTCCTTTGAATATCCAAGAAGCATACAGAACACCAAACAGACTGGATCAAAGAAAAGCATCCCCTCGCCATATAATAATCAAAACACAAAATATACAGGTTAAAGAAAGAATATTAAGAGCTGCAAAGGAAAAAGGCCAAGTAACTTATAAAGGTAAACCGATCAGACTTACACCTGACTTCTCTATGGAAACCATGAAAGCCAGAAGGTCCTGGATAGAGGTTCTTCAAAAACTAAGAGACCATGGATGCAAACCCAAACTTCTATACCCAGCCAAGCTAGTATTCACTATCAATGGAGAAAACAAGACATTCCAGGATAAGAACAAATTTAAACAATACGTAGCCACAAATCCAGCGCTACAGAAAGTAATAGAAGGAAAATCGCAACCCAAGGAATCCAACATTGCCAACACTGACTACAATAACTCAGGAATCTAGCGAACCTTCACCAGTACAACTCAAAGAAGGGACACACACAAACTCTACTACCGAAAACAGTAAGAATAACCGGAGTAAACAACCACTGGTCACTAATATCACTTAATATTAATGGTCTCAATTCACCTATAAAAAGGCACAGGCTAAGGGATTGGATACGAAAACAGGATCCAACATTCTGCTGTTTGCAAGAAACACATCTCAACCACAAAGACAGGCATCTACTCAGAGTAAAAGGTTGGGAAAAGGTCTTTCAAGCAAATGGTCCTAACAAAAAAGCAGGTGTGGCCATACTAATTTCCAACAAAACTGACTTCAAACTAAAATCAATCAGAAGAGATCGAGATGGACACTTTATACTCATAACAGGAACAATTCATCAGGATGACATCTCAATCCTGAATATCTATGCCCCTAATATAAAAGCACCCACTTATGTAAAAGAAATATTTCTAAAACTCAAGGCAGACATAAAACCACACACACTAATAGTAGGAGACTTCAACACACCTCTCTCTCCAATGGACAGGTCAATCAGACAGAAACCTAATAGAGAATTAAGAGAATTATTGGAGGTAATGAAGCAAATGGACTTAACAGACATCTACAGAACACTCCACCCAAATAGGAAAGAATATACCTTCTTCTCTGCAGCTCATGGAACCTTCTCAAAAATTGACCATATACTCGGAAACAAAGGAAACCTCCACAGATACAAAAGAATATCAGTGTCCACCTGTGTCTTATCAGATCACCACGGATTAAAGTTAGATGGCAACAACTATGCTACCCCCAGAAAGCCGACAAACTCATGGAAACTGAACAGTCAACTACTGAACCACACCTGGGTCAAGGAAGAAATTAAGAAAGAAATTAAAGTCTTCCTTGAATTTAATGAAAATAAAGAGACAACATACTCAAACCTATGGGACACGATGAAAGCAGTGCTAAGAGGAAAGTTCATAGCACTAAGTGCCCACTTAAAGAAAACAGAGAAAGCATACATTGGGGACTTAATGGCACACCTGAAAGCTTTAGAAAAAAAAGAAGCAGAGGTGCCCAGAAGGAGTAGAAGACTGGAAATAATCAAACTGAGGGCAGAAATCAACAAAATAGAAACACAGAAAACAGTCCAAAGAATCAATGAAACAAAAAGTTGGTTCTTGGAGAAAATCAACAAGATCGACAAACCCCTATCCAAACTAACTAAACAACAGAGAGAGAACACGCAAATAAATAAAATCAGAAATGAAAGGGGGGACATAACCACAGACACAGAGGAAATCCAGAGAATCATTAGATCTTACTATAAAAGCCTGTATGCCACAAAACTGGAAAATGCAAAAGAAATGGACATTTTTTTAGATAAGTACCATATACCAAAGCTAAACCAAGACCAGGTGAATGATCTAAATAGACCTGTTAGTCGCGAAGAACTAGAAACTGTTATCAAAAATCTCCCTTCCAAAAAAAGCCCAGGACCAGATGGGTTCAACGCAGAATTCTACCAGAACTTCCAAGAAGAGCTAATACCTATACTCCTTAACGTATTTCACAATATAGAAACAGAAAAGTCATTGCCAAATTCCTTTTATGAAGCTACAGTTACCCTGATACCAAAACCACACAAAGACCCAACCAAGAAAGAGAATTACAGGCCTATCTCACTCATGAATATCGACGCAAAAATTCTCAATAAAATACTGGCAAACCGAATTCAAGAACACATCAGAAAAATTATCCATTATGATCAAGTAGGCTTCATCCCAGAGATGCAGGGCTGGTTCAACATACGCAAATCTATCAATGTAATCCACCATATAAATAGACTGAAAGAAAAAAACCATATGATCATTTCATTAGATGCGGAAAAAGCATTCGACAAAATTCAACACCCCTTTATGATAAAGGTCTTGGAGAGAATAGGGATACAAGGGTCATACCTAAATATAATAAAAGCTATCTACAGCAAACCGACAGCTAACATTAAATTAAATGGAGAAAAACTCAAAGCCATCCCACTAAAATCAGGAACAAGACAAGGATGTCCACTCTCTCCATACCTCTTCAATATAGTGCTTGAAGTTCTAGCAATAGCAATAAGACAACATAAGGGGATCAAGGGGATTCGTATTGGAAAGGAAGAAGTTAAGCTTTCGTTATTTGCAGATGACATGATAGTATACATAAGCGACCCCAAAAATTCTACCAAAGAACTCCTACAGCTGATAAACACCTTTAGTAGCGTGGCTGGATACAAGATCAACTCCAAAAAATCAGTTGCCTTCCTATACACTAAGGATAAGGAAACAGAGAGGGAAATCACAGAAGCATCACCTTTCACGATAGCCACAAAGAGCATAAAATATCTTGGGGTAACCCTGACCAAGGAAGTGAAAGATCTATTTGACAAGAACTTCAAGTCTTTGAAGAAAGAAATAGAAGAGGACACCAGAAAATGGAAGGATCTCCCTTGCTCTTGGATTGGGAGGATCAACATAGTAAAAATGGCAATTCTACCAAAAGCAATCTATAGATTCAATGCAATCCCCATCAAAATCCCATCAAAATTCTTCACAGATCTGGAGAAGACAATAATCAACTTTATATGGAAAAACAAAAAACCCAGGATAGCCAAAACAATCTTATACAATAAAGGAACGTCTGGAGGCATTACCATCCCTGACTTCAAACTCTATTACAGAGCTACAGTATTGAAAACAGCTTGGTATTGGCATAAAAACAGAGAAGTCGACCAATGGAATCGAATAGAAGACCCTGACTTTAACCCACAAACATATGAACACCTGATTTTCGATAAAGGAGCTAAAAGTATACAATGGAAAAAAGAGAGCATCTTCAACAAATTGTGCTGGCAAAACTGGATGTCAATCTGTAGAAGAATGAAAATAGACCCATATCTATCACCATGCACAAAACTCAAGTCCAAGTGGGTGAAAGACCTCAATATCAGTCCAAACACACTGAACCTGATTGAAGAGAAAGTGGGAAGTACTCTACAACACGTGGGCACAGGAGACCACTTCCTACGTATAACCCCAGCAGCACAGACAGTAAGGGCCTCATTGAATAAATGGGACCTCCTGAGACTGAGAAGCTTCTGTAAAGCAAAGGACACTGTCGCTAAGACAGAAAGGCAACCCACTGACTGGGAGAAGATCTTCACCAACCCCACAACTGACAAAGGTCTGATCTCCAAAATATATAAAGAACTCAAGAAACTAGACCGTAAAAGGCTAATCAACCCAATTATAAAATGGGGCACTGAGTTGAACAGAGATCTCTCAACAGAAGAAGTTCAAATGGCCAAAAGACACCTAAGGTCATGCTCAACTTCCTTAGCGATCAGGGAAATGCAAATCAAGACAACTTTAAGATACCATCTTACACCTGTCAGAATGGCGAAAATCAAAAACACCAATGATAGCCTTTGCTGGAGAGGTTGTGGAGAAAGGGGTACACTCATCCATTGCTGGTGGGAATGCAAACTTGTGCAACCACTCTGGAAAGCAGTGTGGAGGTTTCTCAGGAAATTTGGGATCAACCTACCCATGGACCCAGCAATACCACTCTTGGGAATATACCCAAGAGAGGCCTTATCACACAACAAAAGTATATGCTCTACTATGTTTATAGCAGCATTGTTTGTAATAGCCAGAACCTGGAAACAACCTAGATGCCCTTCAATTGAAGAATGGATGAAGAAAGTATGGAATATATACATATTAGAGTACTACTCAGCAGTAAAAAACAAGGACTTCTTGAAGTTTGCAGGCAAATGGATGGAAATAGAAAACACCATCCTGAGTGAGGTAAGCCAGACCCAAAAAGAGGAACATGGGATGTTCTCACTCATATTTGGTTTCTAGCCATAAATAAAGGACATTGAACCTATAATTCGGGTTCTTAGAGAAGCTAAATAAGAAGGAGAACCCAAAGAAAATCATATAGGCATCCTCCTGAATATTAAACTTCATCAGGCGATGAAAGGAGACAGAGACAGAGACCCACATTGGAGCACCGGACTGAAATCTCAAGGTCCAAATCAGGAGCAGAAGGAGAGAGAGCACAAGCAAGGAACTCAGGACCGCGAGGGGTGCACCCATACACTGAGACAATGGGGATGTTCTATCAGGAACTCACCAAGGCCAGCTGGCCTGGGTCTGAAAAAGCCTGGGTCAAAACTGGTCTCGCTGAACATAGCGGACAAGGAGGAATACTGAGACCTCAAGAACAATGGCAATGGGTTTTTGATTCTACTGGACCTATTGGTTTCGTGGGAGCCTAGGCAGTTTCGTGGATGCTCACCTTACTAGACCTGGATGGAGGTGGGTGGTCCTTGGACTTCCCACAGGGCAGAGAACCCTGATTGCTTTTTGGGCTGACGAGGGAGGGGGACTTGATTGGGGGATGGGGAGGGAAAGGGGAGGCGGCGGTGGGGAGGAGACAGAAATCTTTAATAAATAAATAAATAAATAAATTAAAAAAATTAAAAAGCCAAATAAAAAGAAAAGAAAAAAAAAGAAAATCACTCCTTTGCCTTTTATCTATGTTCAAATGAAGAACGTAGATGCTAGGGTTAGGGAGACTTGGTAAGGAATGAATTCTGCACTAAGACCACAGGAAGAGAAAGGCTTTGTTGGAGAAATGGTGATCGTATCTCTGTGTGCCTACTGAGTTGTTGTGTGAGCACTCAGCATGTTACATACACTACTTCATTCTCAAAATAATCTTTGAAGGGGACGCTATTATTGTTCCCTCTTCCAGGCTGGAGACAGTGTGCTATAAAGGACAGAACTGGAACAAGTGGAGTGATGTGCCTGTTACAAGAATGCTAAACTTTTGATTTTGACAACAGTTTTTTTGTTTTTGGGTTTTTTTTTTTTTCAAGACAGGGTTTCTCTGTAGCTTTGGAGCCTGTCCTGGAACTCCCTTTGTAGACTAGGCTGTCCTCGAACTCACAGAGAGCTCCCTGCCTCTGCCTCCCGAATGTTGGGATTAAAGGCGTGCGCCACCACCACCCAGCCTTGACAACAGTTTTATGACAATGTAAGAGAATGTCATTGTCCATAATAAATGCACCCGAAACTATTGAGGAATAAAGGAGAGAGATGTTCTTAATGTCATCCTCAAATATTTCAGAGAGCAATAGCTCTCTGTGTGATGTGTAGATAAGGACACGGGTACACTCACAGAAGGAAAAGGAGGAAGGGAGGGAGGGAGAGAAGGAGGGAGGGAGGGAGAGAAGGAGGGAGGGAGGGAGAGAAGGAGGGAGGAAGGGATGGAGGGAGGGAGGGAGAGGAGGGAGGGAGGGACGGAGGGAGGGAGAGAAGGAGGGAGGGAGAGAAGGCATTCATTTTCCACAATCATGGAGAATGGTACCCAAGGTGAAGATAAGTAGCCCAGGTTCTGGCAGAAGCTGCTCCTGGCTTGCAGGTGACTTTCTTCTCGTAGTAGTCATGCCTCACTGGTGGTAAAAATAAATAAATAAATAAATAAATAAATAAATAAATAAATAAATAAATACTCTCTACTGTGTTCTCATAAGAACACCAGGAAGCTGAACATTTTCAAGGCAGGATGGATAATGGGATGAGGATAGCAACAGTGTTACGAATGAAAAACAAATATCTGTTAAGAATGCACTATTTGGGTCAGGTTGCCTCTCACTCAGAATGATTTCTACGAGCTCCATCTCTTTGGCTTCAAATTTCCTGATATCATTATTTTTACCGCTGAATAATACTCCATTGTGTAAATGTACTACATTTTGTTCAACCAATCTTCAGTTGAGAGGTATCTAGGTTGTTCCATGTTCTGGCTATTACAAATAACGTGACTATGAACATGGTTGAGCAATTACCTTTGTGGTATGATTGAGCATCCTTTGGGTATATGCCCAAAAGTGGTATTGCTGAATCTTGATGTAGATTGATTTCCAATTTTCTGAGAAATCACCATATTGATTTCCAAAAGGGCTGTACGAGTCTGCACTCCCATCAACAGTAAAAGAGTGTTCCCCTTGCTCCACATCCTCTGCAGTATAAACCGTAATTTGTGTTTTTGCTCTTAGCCATTTTGACTGGTGTAAGATGGTGTCTCACAAGCCGTTTTGATCTGCACTTCCCTGATGGTTAAGGATGTTGAGCATTTGAAGTGTTTCTCTGCCATTTGAGATTCTTCTGTTGAGATTTCTCTGTTCATATCTGTACCCCATTTTTAATCGGATTATTTGGGGGTTTTGATATCTAGTTTCTTGAGTTCTTTATATATTCTACTCACTTGCAAATGGATATTAGCTGTAAAATAAAGGCTAACCATGCTACAGTCCACAGACCCAGAGGGGCTGGGTAACAAGGATGTCCCAAGGGGTGGAGGATGCATGGATCTCCCTGAGATGGGGAAATAGAAGAGATCTCCTGGGTGCACTGAGAGTGGATGGGGATGGGAGCTGGAGGGATCAGCTAGAGGGGTGGATAGTGTAGGAGGTCCTTCTGCTTGTGTGTTGCTTTCATTTGTTAATGAATAAAGAAATTGCCTTGGCCTAGTTAATAGGGAAGAACTTAGGTAGGCAGGGAAGACAGAACTGAATTCTGGAAGGAAGAGAGATGCCATGGAGCCGCCAGAGACAGACCCTAATCTTTCCTGGTAAGCCACTGCCATGTGGCAATACACAGATTAATAGAAATGGGTTAAATCAAGATGTGAGAGTTAGCCAATAAGAGGCTAGAGATAATGGGCCAAGCGGTGATTTAATTAATACAATTTCTGTGTGGTTATTTTGGGGCTAAGCTAGCCGGGCGGTTGGAAAGAACAAACGGGCCCTCTCTCTACAACAGGTGGATGGAGGGGGAGAGTGTTGAAAGAGATGACTGGAAACAGGGGACATTTGGGGGTCAGGCAGAAACCTTATGCAAGGGAAACCCCAGCTAAGACTCCTAGCAGTAGTGAATACGTAGCTTGACCTGGCCATCTCCCGTGATCAGAGTGGTGACTGTCCCAGTGGTCATCAGAGAGCCTTCATCCAGTAACTGGTGGAAACAGATGCAGAGACCCACAGCCAAACATTAGGTTGAGCTTGGGGGATCCTGGTGAAGAGAGGAAGGAAGGATTGTAGGAACCAAAGGGGGAGGGGTCAAAAATACCACAAGAAAACCCACTGAAACAACTAGCCTTTCTAGTTGAACCAACAACCAGGGAGCTTGCCTGGGACCGACCTAGGGCATCTACATATATGTGACAGTTGGGTAGCTTGGTCTGTTGTGGGACAGACTCCTAACAATGGGGCAGGGGCTGTCCCTAGTGCTCTGGCTGGTTCTTAAGATCCTGTTTCTCATATGCTTACAGCAACTTGATATGCCATGCTTTGTTGATACCCATGGGAAACCTGCCCTTTGCTGAACAGAAACAGAGGAGGAATGAATGGGGTTGGGGTGGTGAGAATGGAGGTGGGGAGAGGAAATGGGAGGAGAGGAGAAAGGAGAAACTGTAGTTGGGATATAAAATAAAAAAAATCAAACAACAACAACAAAAAAAAAAACAGAAATAGGGAAAAAAAGAATGTACTATCTGTACCTTGGTCTTAGCATTTATCATAAATTGATATTTAATCTTAACAATGACCCTGTAACATAGGCTTTCCCTCTTAGTTGGACTTTCTGGCACTAGCAACGCTACTCTCTTAAATGTAAGCCTGTTAGGTATCTCCTTCGCTGAAGAGAGCGACCTCACCTAATGTCATGGGCGGAGCAGACCAAGTGCAGGACAGACTGATGTGGTATAGTGCCAAGTTCAAGCCAGCTCTGAAAAGCCCCCAGCAAAGCCGCACCCCATTTCCAGATCTTCCAGTGAGGTTGCCTCAGCCCAACTGAACGTTCCTGACAGTTCCACTTCCTCATCTGTCAAGGCTCCTGTTTCCTGCTCTTGCGCAGGATGGATGGCAAGAACACACTCTAGGAGTCTCGGATACGCTAGCCCATCTCTGAGTGTGCTTCCAAAGGAACCAGACCAGTTCCACCACCAGATCAAGGGGCATCTCTTCTTGCATTGACACCCATCAGTTTATTCTTTGCCATAACAGCCCGGAGCAGACCAACAACTACTTCTGCTACTGACTAGATACGGTGTGAATGTGTTAGCCAAGGCTCGTAGGCTGAAATAAATTGCTACTGTGAAATGTAAGAGACTGCAGTGTTAGAGGTCAAGTATCTGACAGGGGATTTGGGTTAGATGAAGTCATCATAGTGAAGGCCCCATGATTGGATGCCAGTGGTTTTATATGAAGACAGACCAGAAAATTCATACAATGCATGCTCATGCACACACACACACACACACACACACACACACACACACACACATTCACAACTCATATTCCTTGACCTTTTCACTGTGTGGTGGTTGACCTTGGCCTTGGTTACTAATATGACTAGATTAATAGAGGTATCACTGAGGGCATTTCTGGAATGGCCGTGAGGGAGAGTGGTGGAGGGAACCTGCCTTGACTGTTGGGTTACCTGCCAACAGGCTGGTAACCTGGGTGCAAAGGAAGCTGGAGAAAGGCAGTGCCAGCCAGTGACGGCACTTTTCTCTGTGCACCTAGTCTGTGGCCATCCTCCACCAGCCAGCTTCTTCAGCCTTCCGTGACTCAGTAGCAATGGTTCTCCACAGTGCCAGGTTGGAACTGGTGAGATGTCCCACTTGGATCTAGACCATAGTTCTCTGCCTTTTTAGTGTGAAGATAGCCATTATCCAATCCAGTTGTGGAATTCAATGCTTAGAAATCCCCTAAATATGATATATGTATATATTCCATTTGTTCTTCTCCAGAGAAGCCTGCCTGACTCATCCTGTGGGGTTCTGTGCCTCCTCTGGATGCTTCAATCCATCTTAACCAAAAGACCAAGAAATGCCGTGTCAGGACTCTTGAGGCAAGAAGACTATTACCAAATGCAGGCCCTTGACAGTACAGATGCAAACACCTTTTATTTATAAAATATGCTGGTGTAGCTATTGTATACTGAAATCAGAATGATGAATCTTTGAAGGATCGTGGGGCCATCACCTCATCGCCTCATCACAGAATCAATGGCATGCCACTAATGAGGAAACAAAATAATTGGGTAGTTCTAAAGAGAGGAGTGCTGTCCTGGGACTTTGGGAGTTCAGTTCTATGCTCAGATAACATGCTTCTTATTAGGGTTTAAAATTGGCTTCTGCTCCTTTGTAAGGAGCGGCAGAAGCTATGGTGTTTTCTATGCGTTGACAGCCAAACCTGGCCAAGGTCTTTACTCCTGGGAAGACACACAGAGAAGTCACAGATTCAGACATCTTTCTCTGTCATTTTGACATCAGAAGATGCTGATGTCTACTTTTCCAATACGTACAACAAAAACAACCAAAAAAGATAAAAACAGAAAAGAGTTCATGCCACATTCTCCCCCCTTCTAGATTATTCCTCATTGTGCATCTCAAGTTTTCTTAAACCTCCAGTGCATCTGCCTCAGCCTGTAGAATGCTGAAATCAAAGGCATGTGCCACCACACCCAGCCTCCTGCCTCTTTGATGTCATAGAATCTTGGGAGCACAGGTGTGCACCCCTAACTATATACCTCAGGTTACTATCCAGTCCTTGATCCCTGTCACTGCCCCTGTCAACACAAACCTAAAAACATGTCATGGTGATTTAAATAGAAATGGCCATAGACTTATGAATTTGACTGTTTAGCCTATAGGGAGTGGCCTTGTGGAATAGGTGTGGCCTTGCTGGAGTAGGTGTGGTCTTGTTGAAGGAAGTATGTCATTTGGGGGTGGGCATTGAGGTCTTATATGCCAAACTACACCCAGTGTGGCTCACAGTCCCCTTCTGCTACCTGTGGATCAAGACGTAGAACTCTTAGCTCCTTCTCCTGCACACCACCATGTTTTCCGTCATGATGATACCAATCTAAGTCTCTGAAACTGTAAGCCGGCCCCAATTAAATGTGTCCCTTTATAAGAGTTTTTATGGTCATGGTGTCTAAAACCCTCACTAAGGCAGGTGTTTAACCCCTCTCAGGCTGTTTCTGGCTGTGTTATGCCGACAACACAAAGAACAAGTACTCTCCCACAGTCAAACCACACCAGGTACTCCAAGACGCATGCCAACTCTTGGAACAATGCTCCCTTCCCTGACCTGTGTTTTCAGCACTAGTTCCCAGAGTTATTTGCTGTTGTATTTTGTAATTTCCCCCCTCTCTCTTCCTCTACTTGTGCTTCTAATGAAATCTCTAACGATGTTCTGCCTTTCCCTGGAGTCTGTTGTCATAGCAGCTCAGTATCTGTACTGGCTGGTTTTGTGTGTCTGTTTGACACAAGCTAGAGTCATCAGAAGGAGCCTCGGTTGAGGAGATGCCTTGATGAGATCCAGCTGTAAGGCATTTTCTCAATTAGTGATCAAGAGGAGAGGGCCCAGCCTATTGTGAGTGGCGTCATCCCTGGGCTGCTGGTCCTGGGTTCTATAAGAAGGTGAGCTAAGCAAGCTGTGGGAAGCAAGCCAATTAGCAGCTCCCTCCCATAGTGTCTGCATCAGTTTCTGCTTCCGGGATCTGCCCCGTTGAGTTCCTGTCCTGACTTCCTTCAGTGATGAACAGCAATGCTGAAGTGCAAGCCAAATTAACCCTTTCCTCCCCCTGTGTGCTTTATAGGTCATGGTGATTTAGTCACAGCAATAGAAATGCTGGACATTGTTGCTCTCTGCCCGCCTTGGTCTCCTTGTCACTCCGGGCCCAGGTCACGGCTCTCACCTTTGTTTGCCCTTGGCATCTTCCATTTACCACTTTTCTGGCTTAATTTTTTTGTAAAAATCACAACATTATTAAAAACATATGTTTAAAAAAAAAGAACCTGAAGTAGACAAAAGTATATAAAAATAGCAAGTACCAAGCTCTCTACCCATTCGGAAGCCAGTTAGTGGAGCCCACTGTGTCCTCTTCCTAAACATTGTGATTTTCTTTTTTTAAATTGGCACACAGGATTTAGATATAATTGTAGCATTTTTGAACAAAGTGTGTTTTAGTGAGTCTCCTTCTACCTCATCTCCCCCACCCCTTTGCTATCTCTGAATGTTCCTCCCACCTCCCCTTCCTGTCTTTTGTCTTCATTTTCCACATCCCATGTGTCCTTTGCCCACCCTTCATCCTTCCTCATGACCCATTTTTCTCTGTTTCTTGATATCCTATGTAGGTTTTTTAGGCTTTACCTACACTGACAAACACATGTGCGCACACACACATGCACACGTGCACGTGCACATACAACACACACACACACGATAGATTAGGATCCAGATACGAGAAAGAACATGTAGTTTTTGTCTGCGTATGGGTCACTTCATTTAATATCATAATTTTCTTATACATCATTTTCCTTAGAAGTTTCATGATTTCGTTTTTCTTTGCAATGGAGTCAAATCCTATTGCGTGCATGTACTACGTTTCTATTGTCCATTCATCTGTTGTAGATACCAAGGCCAGTTCCATGTCCTTATCACCATCAGTAGAGAAGCAGCGAATGCGGCTGTGCAAGTATCTCTGTGGTATGGATGGAGCTTTTGAGGCCTATTCCCAGGAGCGGCACAGCTGGGTCATGTGGTAGTTCTGTTCTTCATGTGGGTAAGAGTTTTGACTGCATGGGTGTCTGTGTAGTACGTGTGTGCCTCTTGCCCGTAGAGGCCAGAAAAGGGCACACGATCCTATGTTGGCTGGTCTGATGCCAACTTACGTCCAGTTGCAGCAGAAGACCCCAGCGTTTTGGAGATGTCAGTACTGTGAGATGGCCGCCAGGAATAGCAACAGCAGCGGAGTGGAGTCGGCTGGAGCCTAGAAGACAAGCTGGGTGTGCTGCAGAGGGCAGAGCTGGAGAAGTGACCTAAACTCCTTGGAGGAGGCCAGAAGATTGTGAGTGAATCCCAGATAATTGGACATTAAGTTACTTATACTGTTGGGATTTGGTTTTGCTTCATTCAGGTCGTGACTGTGTCTGGGTTCTTCCCTCTTGAAGAAGGTATTAATTTCCCTTTGAATTTTACAGGCCTGCACAGCTGAAAGACTGAACTTGAGGAGATAGATACTTTGGATGTTTAGAGAGGTTGGGTATTTTATTTATTTATTTTTTTCCTCTTGAATCCTTTTATTTTTTTTGGGGGGGGGAGTTTATTATTATTAAAAATTTCAGCCTCCTCCCCGCCTCCCTTTTCCCTCCCCCTCCCCTCCCCCCTCTGTCTCCAGCCCAAAGAGCAGTCAGGGTTCCCTGCCCTGTGGGAAGTCCAAGGTCCTCCCCCCTCCATCCAGGTCTAGGAAGGTGAGCATCCAAACAGGCTAGGCTCCCACAAAGCCAGTACATGCAGTAGGATCAAAACCCAGTGTCATTGTCCTTGGCTTCTCAGCAGCCCTCATTGTCCGCCATGTTCAGAGAGTCCGGTTTTATCCCATGCTTTTTCAGTCGCAGTCCAGCTGGCCTTGGTGAGCTCCCAATAGATCAGCCCCACTGTCTCAGTGGGTGGGTGCGCCCCTGGTGGTCCTGACTTCCTTGCTCATGTTCTCCCTCCTTCTGCTCCTCATTTGTCCCTTGGAAGCTCAGTCCAGTGCTCCAATGTGGGTCTCTGTCTCTATCTCCATCCGTCGCCAGATGAAGATTCTATGGTGATATACAAGATATTCATTAGTATGGCTATAGGATAGGGCCATTTCAGGCTCTCTCTCCTCCTCAGCTGGAGGTTGAGTATTTTAAAGAGATTGAAAGTTTTGCATGTTTTCCATCTCAGGGGTCTGAATCTAGGGCGTCATGCGTCCTTTGCCACACAGAGTTTGCCCAGGGTGGCATCTAACGGCAGTCTTCCTGCATCAGCTTGCTCAGTAACCAGAATTGCATGCCTGTGCCATTATGCCCAGCCAACTACCATTCCAGATTTTCAGAATATACACGGGCTTTGTTTCTTAGGGAAGTTTTGGTTTTAGAAAGACTGAGTATACATTACAGGATTGCCATCAGTACTTCTCTATTTTTCCTGAACTGCTGAAACCTTGCTTGGCTGTGGCATGTGTGTGTAAACGATGAGCCAATGCTGGTTCACTCGCGTGCTGTGTGTTCTACGGGTTCTGCCAAACTCAATAATATGTCTGTAATCACAGCAGCTTCATCTGTGCTAAAAGTTCTCATCCTTCTCCCAACCTTTACACCTGGCAACCCCAGATCTTTTTATGTCTTTCACTTTGGCATTTCCAGAATGCCATATAGTTGTATTTATGGTATATGCAGCTTCCACTGGCCACGATTTACACTTACAACCTTCTGTGTATTTTCACAGATCGAATTCCTTTTTAATCAGCACAAGTGGTTTTCCATGCCCTTACACAGACTTCTCCTTTTTTCTCTTCAACTGTCACCAAAGTATTCCATAGTATAATTGTACAAATAACCTTCTGTTTTTCTCTCCTGACAGACATGCGGATAGTCTTTTATTGTTGTTGTTTGCTTTATTGCTATTGTTCCAGAAAAGCACTGTAGCCAACAGGGAGTTGTTATTGTGTGTCCATAAAGAGGAACTAGTTACACTACTGTCTAAAGTTGGTGGTAACTGGGAACAAGACCGGGGATGGTCCCAGGACTGGCAGAGGGCTTGGAGGAGGGGGGTAGTCTAGGGAAATGAAGACAGAATGGAGCTCAGAGGAGATGGAATTTTGTAGTGATAGGAGCAGCAGGGCTGCCTCCCCAGCACCCCGGCCGCCTGCTAGCTTATGCCTGAAATAACAACACATAAACTATATTCTTTTAAACACTGCTTGGCCCATTTCTATCTAGCCTCTTCTAGGCTAATTCTCACATATTAATTTAGCCCATTTCTAATCATCTGTGTAGCACCACTAGGTGTGCTTACCGGGAAGATTCTAGCCTATGTCCATCCTGGGTCGGAGCTGCCTGGGAGAGAGGAGCCTGGCGTCTCTGCTCCAGAGAGCAGAGCTGTCAAATCTGAGCTCACTTCCTCTTCCTCCCAGCATTCTGTTCTGTTTACTCCACCCACCTATGTTCTAACCAATCAGGGCCAAGGCAGTTTCTTTATTTGACCAATGACCTTCCTCCATCAGGATTTAATGTAAACTTTGAGAGGTGGGCAGAGACTAGAAGGACTAGACTCTCTGGAGAGGTTAATATGGAGAGGTTTCTGGCCTAGGAATTGTGATACTACGCTAAGGGCTTCCCCATCTTTAGCTCCAGGAAGCACGTCCACCTCACTACAGAGGCACTTTCAGAGAGCAAGGCAGGTGTGCTCAGGTGGCTCCTTTGGTGAAAAAGGTCAGATGTGATTTCTTGGCATCCTATCAAAACTGGTTTCTGTCTGTGTGAGCAAGCAAACACTGAAGAACCAAGTACCCGAGGATGACCACTTGACAGGCTGTCCTCACGTTTCGTGTCTTCTTTGATTTACAATCATCCTGTTGTCATGTGTCCATGAACTCAGCCACATTTGGGGACCTCAGTTTCTCTTCTGTCTTCTACAATCCCCTGTAGCAGGGACTGGCCTAGCCCTTTCTAGTCATCACTGACTGAGTGAAGAGATCACGTGGGAAGGCAATTCAATCTCCCAACTGTTGCCCCAGAAGGAAGGGTCCAGAAGCAGGCGGTTTATGTGGGAATTGATCCAGAGACACCAGCAGGGAGACAGAAGACAGGTGAAGCAGGAAGGGAAGGCATACAAGAAGGTAATCTCTGATGGCTATTGTCACCTAAGCGCCCAGGGCAACTATGGGAAATAGTAGAAATGCCCTCGGGATGACTGTGGCCTGGGATGAGGAGGAGATTGTTCCTGGGTGCAGTCACATGACACTGTTGTGGGCTACTCTTGGGTGGCCAGAACTTCCTTCAGCCAGACACACCGAATGAGGGTCAGCATTCTACGAGTCCAGAAAATGACCTGTGGTGGATGTGTAGATGCTGGGAGGTGAGCAGTGGCCAGAGCTCTACAGTATGGGAATTCTGCAGGCTGTGGTGAGGGGCACACCACCTTCCAGAGAAACCCATCCTCAGGAGCCCAAGCTCTTTTCTACAGCACGTGGTCCACTGAGGTAAAACAGAAGGAGCGTGTCAGGTTAAAGGTCTACACTCCTGGCAGCCTTCTGACTTAAACTCATAGTCAGAATTTATGCCCTCCACCTGAGGACAGCACCCACATTGATCTTATGAAAACTTCTTCCTTCTTCAATCCCTATTATTTGTGTTAGACTGCCCCCACCATCAGTTTCAAAAGACATCACTTGAAGGCCTGAAAGGCAGGTGGAAAAAAGAATCCTCTTTTTGCAACCCAGAACTCAGTGTTCACTATTAGTTCTGATTCATATAAGAAGGAATACAAGGTGTGAATGGTGGCTCACACATTTAATTCCAGAAACCAGGAGGCAGAGGTAGGGACTATGTTGGTTTGAGGCCAGCCTGGTCTACATGGTGAGTTCCAGGCCCAGCCATGGCTATATAGTTAGAATCTGTACCAGAAAAAGAGAGAGAGAGAAAGAAAGAGAGAGAGAGAGAGAGAGAGAGAGAGAGAGAGAGAGAATAAGATACACAAGTAATGGTGGTGTTGAGAACAAAATTGGTTCTAAGGAGACTTTACAATTCCAAAACATTGATAATAAGAAAACTAAGATGTACCAGAAGAATATTCTAATTTTTGTACAAAAGATGAATATTACCTTCTTAAAAGGCTTATCTTGAACATGAGGTCAACAATTAATGATATCTCTCTTCCTGTGAACAGATATTTAATGTAGTAAGTAATATGTTGTTATTTTAAACCTATACGGACTTTCAGACATATATATATATATATATATATATATATATATATATATATATATATATATATATAGAGAGAGAGAGAGAGAGAGAGAGAGAGAGAGAGACCTCTTTGATCTGAGATCTATAGAAAGTTACTATATGTCACTCCTAGCTAGTTACTGGTGAAAAGATGGGCACATGTCAAAAGCTAGGCTCCATAATCCATTAGATGAAGGACAATAGTTCTTTGTTCTGCTGGGACTACTGATTCTATAGACGGAGCGAGTTTGAACGTGGCTGGAAATATGCACAGCTATGATGGCACCATCAGAGAGGACAATTGAGGTAAGGATAGAGGGACACCCAACATGACCACTTGCGTGCCTACATCCAGCTATACTTAGAGCTCATACTAGTCTCTGAATGCCTCAGTTACAGGATCATGAACTAAAAGCCTCTCTCTCTCTCTCTCTCTCTCTCTCTCTCTCTCTCTCTCTCTCTCTCTTCTCTTTCTTTCTCTCTCACTCTCTCGCAGACATTCTCTCACACACTGTCACGTGTTCACACACGATTTTTTTTCACACACAGATAAATAAACTCTAACACCCTATCCCCCGCCAATGCACATCTGCCTGATGTCATTAAAGTCCAGTGTTCCTGTTCTGAGAGGGAGCAAACATTGTTAACAACCCAAGCAATAAAGTAATTGAGAAGATGGCCTGCGCCCCATCTGCTCTACTCCTCCTTAGGAGTAAAAGACACACGGGCTATCATCGGTTTGTGTTTAAGCCTGCACACAGACTACAATAAAGCAGCCCTCTTTTGTCACTTCCCCTGACAGTGAGAGCATGCTGGGCACCAGTCCCCACTTTGCTGGAGAGCCCAAATGCTCACACAGCTATGAGGTATACAGGGCACTCCCGGTCTAGGCCTGGTCTCCATCAAAGTCCCAAACAGGGAGAGCACTTAGCCACTCACTAATGTGTTATTGAGAATGTTAAACTCAAGCCACGTGTTTGCTTGTTGGCCCACCAGTGGCTTTCCTTATTTTCTAGACACTGTTCAATGTGTCATAAGAGCTGGACATGCTAAGTCCAGCAATCCTTGGAACCAATGTGAGGTCAAAGGAAAAAACTGACTCCACAAAGTTGCCCATTGACATTGAATCACACACTGTGGTGTGTGGGCCCATATGTGTGTGCATGCACACACACACTTCAGTAATTTAATTGAGTAAAGGATTTATGATAAAAGAACCACCCATAGAGGATACTTGTTTGGCTTTATTTCACCAATGTACCATGTACCCCAGCATGAACCTTTGGGATGACCTTCAACCAAGCACCTGGTAGGGCAGTATCACTGTCAACCCAGGACGTTCGTCAGCATGGGTGCCATCAGGCAGAGCTTGCTCCCTATCATTGTCTCGGAGGACATTGTGTCCCAACGACACCCCATACTCTGTGCCTGGCATGCTCAATGGAAAACAAACTTCTCAGTCCCATGATCACAGTTTAATGTCTCAGGTGCCCTTCCAGAATCCAGAGTGAGTATTGGCTGATAAGACTAACAAGCTTAGGGGCTGGCGGGGACTTTAGCAGGGGCTGGAAAAGGCACCTTGCAACCTCACCTGACGGAACACCTTGGCACGCTGCTGTAAACAGATCTTTCTTTCCTGCCAGCCACGTTCCAATTTTTCACACAGAGGCTTATATTACTTCTAAATCCTCAACCAAGAGATGAGGCTTACCACTAGCTAACTCTTACACTTAAATTAACCCGTATTTCTATCTATACTTTGCCACGTGGCTTGGTGCCTTTTCTCAAGTATTGCGTTCTCATCCAGCTTCTCTGCCTTTCCTGTCCATTCTCTAACACTGCCCTTCCTCTTCCCATCATTCTCAGTTTGGCTCTCCCACCTAACCTTATTCTGTTCAGCTATTGGCCAGTCAGCTTGTTTATTAAACCAATCACAGCGACAAATGTTCGTGGTATACATACGAAGGGATTACTCCACAACAGCTGCCAAGTTTGCGATCAGATGGCTGTGGGTCTCGGCGTGAAGGAGGAAAATGCTGGCTGTAAATTAATTCTTGCTTTCTTAGGGTTCGGGTGTTGCAGGCTGGCCTATTATTTGGGTCTTGGCTCTCTCACGGAGAATCTTAAAGAGAATTCTTTGTGTTGAACAGGAGTCACATTTTACTGCCTCCAGGACAAAGCCTCACAAACCCCTTGATTCCTTGCTGCACAGACTGAAAGAACAAAAGCATTTATGAGATGCAGCCGCAGAGCACTGAGCGCTGCTTCTCTAGACAAACCTCTCCATTGTAACACCCACGTGTACCACTGCCCTAGTTAGAGGATGGACATCCTTATTTCTGTTTCCGTTTGCTGGAATCTGAAACAGAAATCGGGTCCTGAGGGTGGTATACCCTATCTCCACCAGGAGGGACACACCAGTCCCCAGAAAGTTAGGTTCCCAATTCCTAGGTCACTCTAAGGCACAGGCCAGGTGCACTCACAGAAGTTGGGCACAGCAATGCCCCTCACTCAACCCCAGGTGAACACGGTACCACTTTGCTACCCCCTGGTCAGGCACAAAGCCAGGTCTGTTTCTTGAGTTTTTGCAGAGTAACTTCCCAGTCTAGTTCCATGGGGGCAGCCACCGTCTCCTCTCTTCCGTGAAGGCGTTTCCAATGGCCTCCATCTAGCCACCTGTAGTTTCAACCCTTCTTCCTGTTTCTTAGCCAGAACTCAGTCCAAATCCCCTGTGCCCTGGTCTTATTCTGGCCTACTTAAAAGGGTTGTGTCTTTCCTTTCTCCCAGCTTGATAAGACCGCTGAGGCTCTGGGCCTGGGTCTACCATCACATGGGACCCTGCGTATGACGTGGCATAGCGTCTCTACAAGGGACTAGAGCCCTTCGCTGGCTCCAGTGCTGGCTCGTCACTTGACTTTTGAACTTGGTCTGCTACAGAATCTCAGAGGACATTCTCTGTCCCCTTTCAGTGCCTGGAACAGACAGAAGCGCTGACCTCTGTAGTCATTTCCTTTCTGAGCCTAACAGAAGGCACCAGAAGCGCAGTAACAAGCACAGCTCCATCCTGAGAAAACAACTGAGCCCAGGAAGCAGTGTGGTAGATCCCCCAAGATAGGACACAGCAATCAGCTCGGCTCACACAAGACCGTCCTCACAGGTTTGGAGTCAGCTGACCTGAATTCTACCCCAAGCTTGCTACAGACTTTGTTTACTGCTGTATCAGCACAGCAAGTAATGGGCCTTTTTGAACTCCAGTCTTCTCATCAGTTAAATGAGTCCAATAATAACGCTACATAGGATTAACATAAGGATGGGTTAGCAAGACAGCAGAACTTCTTAATGCTAATTAAGTATAAAATCTTGTACTTGGACCTGGATGTGGCAGTGCAGTCCACCGCAGTGGAGAAGGCATAGCAGCAGGAGCTGTGGGTGTGTGTGCGCGTGCGCCTGCGGGCGGGAAGCAGAGAGAGAGAGAGAGAGAGAGAGAGAGAGAGAGAGAGAGAGAGAGAGAGGTTGACTGAAGCCAATCTGAGAGATGCTGATAGCCCGTGCATCTGCACAGCACCTAGCACATAACGAACACTCAAGAAACGTAACACTCAAATATAGCACTCAAGAAGTATAATGGCAAAGCATTGAAACCCAGTAGATGGATCAACCGTTCTTCCAAATAACAAAACGATAGTTGCTTATATTTAGCCTCACAGATTTTGCAGGGTTACAGCCTACAGTAGAAATTCAAGTTTCCAAAGCAGAAGGTGGTCCATTGCACTTCACTAGAAGGGCCTATCTTCTTTAAGGGCTGAGGGCCATTTTAGAGATGCCTGTATGGAGATGCTATTTCCGAACCTTGGAACATTTAGTTTTTAAAGGAATCACTTTCGAAATCTGGTTTTCCCCTTAAGTTTGAATAGACAACCTGATAACAGGAGTTGAGTCATTTAAGGCCTGCACTGGATACTCTGTACTCATAATCAGTAAACTAAGACCTACAGGCTAAATACAGTCTACTGGCTGTATTTATAAATATATATAAGTATAAATATATATAAATATATAAATAAATTTTTCTTAGAACATAGACATGTCCATTCACTCATGTATTGCTCAGGACTGATTTCTCAACGCAAATGATAGAGTTGAGTGGTGGGAACAGACACTGCATAGCCTGAAAAGTACAGCATCCTTTTCCCATCATGGCGCTGGAGAGATGACTTAGTGGTTAAGAGTGTTTGCTGTTCTTCCAGGAGACCCCAGTGCTGTTTCTCACACCCACGCCCTGTGGCTCATCACCACCTGGAACTCCAGCTCCCAAGGACCTCAAACCCCTTCTGGCCTCTAAGGATACCTGCATACATGTGACATACACTCACACTGACTCATACACTTAAATAATAAAAATAAGTCTTTAGCTTTGGGTGGTGGCACTTGCCTTGGATCCCAGCATTCAGGAGGCAGAGGGAGATGGATCTTTGTGAGTCTGAGGCCAGCCTGGTCTATAGGTCAATTCTAGGTCAGCTTAGGCTGTGCAGTGAAGCCCTACATCAGTAACAATAGTAGAATAAAAATATTCTTTTAAATGCTATCTGTCCTTTACTGAAAATGTTTTCTAGTCTTTTTCGTCTATCATATGAGTTAGGGTCTCTAACTTATCAATTTATAAAGGATACGTTCTCATGAGTAGTAGATGGCCATGCTTGTCCACAGGTGCATCTTATCACGGATACTTGAACCTCAATCAGATGCAAATGCCCTTAAGCCTGGACCTCCTTCACTTTATATATTTTCAATCAGTCTTTTCCCATCTTTTTCTATCCTCTGGCTATTTGCCAAGAGGGTAGAGCTTGGATTACTTTCTTTACCCAAACTGGTTACCTTCCAAGTACCCGATCAAGCTCTGTGTCACCCAGAAGGGCTTTACTGCACCCTTGACAGAGCTACTTCTCCTTAGGGGAGCTTAGCGATTTGTTTATGCCTCCAGGATGCCAGAGATTAATTCAATCCTTTATTAATTACTTTCCTTCGGGCAAGATCTCATGTATCTTAGGCTGGCCATGAACTCTCTTTGTAGCTGAGGATTAGCTGGTACTTCTGATCCTCCTATCTTTGTCTCCCTGGTGCTGGAGTTATAGGCGTACCCTTGTTTGTCCACACTGGGAACTGAACCAGGAACTCACACATCCCATACAAGCACTCTGCCAGCTGAGCTATATCCTGACCCCTCTGTATACTTCTTCTGAATCATGATAATTATGATAACCATGCATGACAGGAGCCACTCCAGGGAAGAAAGATTTATCCTGGCTCATGGTCTCCCAGAGTTCAGTCCATCCTGACGAACCAGGCATAGCAAACCAGTTCAGTTTGTGGCAGTGAACACATGGGATGCAGGTTCATCATGGTAGACCAGGAACCAGAAACCAGAGCTGCAAAGGCCCGCCCTTAGTTACCTAACTTCTGCAGAGGCTCCACCTCCTAAAGACTCCACAGCCTCCCAACACAGCGCCACCAGCTGGGAAACAAGCGTGAGCTTGCCTGGAACATTCCAGGTTGGAATCATAACAATTGCTTGGATTTTCAGAATCACTGGGAAGGTAGGTAGAATCTGGCAGGCAAGGCAGTGTCCTGTGGTACTGCTTCTGGCCTCCTCCATTCCCTTTAGCACAAAGGTCAACATCACATTGGGAGCCACAGATGGAGTTGTGAATGCCGTTGGGCTGGCTACAGTGAGAGACAGATACTTCTTAGACAGATATTTTAGATGGATATTGGTACTTCCCTTTCCATCACTTCCCCATCCTTGTCCACAGGCTCTGTTCTTCACTTGGACAAACAGCTCCCATTCATCTCAATTAAAACAAATGAACAAGCAAGCTCATGCTTTTTCTGTAGCTTCATCTTCTCTCTCACGCTCTGCCCTGATAGTTTTGTTTTTTCTGATCTACACACAACTCCATCTTTCTTCCCTTTCAGTAGCTAGCTACCCATTCCTTTATCCCTGTTTCTACCCTTTATCTTCTCCTCCCACTTGGCCTTCGCCTTTCCTGTTTGTGCCTGTCTCTCTCAGTTTGGTACACTATGGCAATGAAGTATACCTTACATAAATTTTTATAAAAATTATATACGATTTTACTTTCTTTGTGTAGGTGAAAAGGCATTGATTTTTAATGGTTAATGTGTCTCTAAGGAAAAAAATAACTCTAAATTAATTACACACTAGTATTCCTTTAGGGGATGTATTTAAAAAAGATTATCCACCCACTCTGTATGACGAGTTAGAAAGAAATAATTGAAACAAGATACAATCATCAGACTGGCAATGCCAGTGAAGTCCTGTTCTTTGTTGCGTGCCTGTTCTATGTGTAGACAAGCCAAGTCAACCGTTCAGGTCTTGGAACAAAAACCTCCTGCATAGGCAGTTTTGTTTGACCCGCTAACCTGAGGGATTTCCCCGTAGGAATGTTCTTAAAGAAAAGTAAGTTCTCTTCTGAGGTCATCTTCATGATGGTGAATTTTTACTTGTTTTTTTGTTTTGTTTTATGGTCTCAGAGAGTAAATACAAAAGGAATCCCATTAACCTCAGACGTGCTATCATCAAAATAAAATTCTAATCTCTGTCTTGAATGTTGGTTTGCTGGGTTTTGTTCTGTTTTGCTGTTGTTGTGGTGGTGGTTGTGATGGTAGTGGTGGTGGTGTGTGTTTGTGTGAATGCAAAAAATTTTTTTTTAGTTGTCATTTTGCAAAAAGTATTTATTTCGTTTCCTGAAAAAAAAAGTTAAGAAAATGAGTTGGATAAATTTCATTGGCCTTCACAATTGAAATTCTAGTACCTAAGAATAGCACGTCCAAGAGATGGGGAACCCAGATGGCGGTCCCAGAAGCCGTCCTGAACAATGCGCCTGTTTCTCTAGAAAGGTAAGAAGGCCAACATGATTCTGGGTCCATTCCTTCCTAGGAGGCCATCTGTCCTGTTTTTGAGAGACGCGGGACTGACTCTGGGGTTGCCTGTGGTGCACAGACACAGTGTGGTGAGGAATTAGAACTTCCCTTGGCTATCCCGTGTCAGGTAATGCCATTAGACACATCTCTGTTCCTGCTGGGTGGTAGTGGCACCTAAGCCAGTGCCCGAGATCCTTCTAGCGTGACTAGAAGTTGTACCAAAAGTGAGTTTCCTCTTTTTACTTCAAACCACAAGGCAGTCTCCTGGTTTTCCCTGCCACTAGCCGAGCCCATTTAGGCCTTAGAGAAGGGAGTCCTGCCTGGTGAGCTTAGGGCAACATGAAGGGGCCTAGTGAGAGGAAGAACCACTTGCCATCCAGAAACCATGGCTTATGCAGTAGGAAATTAGCTTTTATTGTGCTCACTGCTATACACTTTAAAGCTTACTTATCATGGATGGCATAAATGACTGACCCTATGCCCTAGTGTATTCAGGTTGCTATGGAAATTGCATGGTAAGTCTTATAAACACTGAAAATCCAGTTCTTGAAACTGAAAGTCCAAACTCAAGGCAGCCAGTACCTGTGAGATTCCCTTCTCTATGCTGTGAATATGTTTTATTACGATTGGTTAATAAAGAAGCTACTTCAGTCTATGGCAGGGTAGACTAGAACTAGGCAGGAAAACCAAACAAAGATATAGAGAGAAAGAAGGCAGAGTCTAAGAGATGCCATGTAGCTGCTGAAAGAGAAAGACACCCGGAACATTTACCAGTAAGCCACAGCCTTGTGACTATAAACAGATAAACAGAAATGGGTTAATTTAAGATGTAAGAACTAGCTAGGAATATGCCAAAGCTATTGGCCAAACAGTGTTGTAATTAATATAGATCTGGGTGATTATTCAGGTTTGGGTGGCCAGGAACAAACGAGCAGTCTCTATTTACAATGAAGTGCATTATCTACTTTACATGTGGACCTAAAATTTAATTTATTTTTGAACAGTAACCTCAGGAGATTATTTCCATTGTGATGTTCTGGCCAGGCCAGATGAAAGATAAAGGATCCACATGAAGATGCTATTCTGCATGCTGACTCTCTGCCCTGGTCCTCCTTCCTTCCTAGAAAACCCTTTATGCCCCTGAGCTCCAGGAGATCGAGTTTTGAGGTTGACCCTCCTTATCATTTCCCCTCACCAAACCTGATTCCTTCTCGCCAGATCTCAGCTCCTGAATCCTCACCTTCAGCTAGTGGACAGTTTGGGTTTTCTCCAGTCTGGGTTCATGGAATTCAGTCATCTGACTGACAACACACAAGGTGGAAAGGGCAAGAGACTCATTCAGAACTCTCCCAAGGCCAGCAGACACATTGATCAATCGCTTGCCAAAGGCTCACCTCCTACACCATCCCTTGAAATCTAGAATTTCAACATATGAATTTGGGAATAGAGGAAGACATAAAAACATTCAGGTCAGCATGCGGGAACACACTAGGAGCAGATAGCAACTAAAGGGCAGTAGATGTTCCTCCCCAAAAGCCTGGTGAAGGCCCCTCAGAAGCATGGTTCTTTTGTCATTTTGGGTTTTTTTTGGGGGGGGGGAGAGTAGAGTAACTCTCTGGTGGTCCTCCTGCCTCAGCCTCCTGAGTGTTGGGATTAGAAGTGTATACCAGCATGTTTGCCATTTTCTTCTTTGCTTTCAGGTTTCCTTTATTGTCACTTTTCTACATGTTTCATGTGTAAAAGTTCTCATTAGTAATTTTGTCCCTTCTTCAAAACTTTTCCCTTGCCCCCTGCTTGCAAGATGTTGTGACACATACCAGTATGTAGGAAGTGGAGGCGGGAGACTTGTAAATTTTTTTTAATTTATTTATTTATTATGTATACAATATTCTGTCTGTGTGTCTGCCTGTAGGCCAGAAGAGGGCATCAGATCTCATTTCAGATGGTTGTGAGCCACCATGTGGTTGCTGGGAATTGAACTCAGGACCTTTGGAAGAGCAGGTAATGCTCTTAACCGCTGAGCCGTCTCTCCAGCCCGAGACTTATAAATCTGAGATCAGTCTGGGCCTTATAACGAGAATTTGTTTCAAAAGAAACAATAACAAAAACCCCTTCGCCCTCAATCTGTATCCGTATACTTTGACCAAGTTTGCAAAAAGTTAGTGAGAATTAATTGTATAAAACTTCCAAGGATAAGAGTTAGGTGGTAATAGGACAAAGCACGTGGTAACTAAGCCCCCTGGCATGTTCTGGGCACTGGGTTTCTTCTCCTCACCAAGGGGGTGAAGAAGGAATGCTTGTGCCATAGGGGTATTGAGAGATTGTGTGAAGTCTGCTGAAACCTTCAGACAAGACAAGCATCACTGTTCACACCTGTTATCTCAGCACTGGCTAGATCTTAGAGGCAAGAGGTTTATTGCAAGTTCAAGGTCAACCTGGTCTACGAAGTGACTCCTAGGCCATTCAGGGCTACATAGTGAGACCCTGTCCCAAGAAACAATAGCGAAATAATACAAGATAAATACAAAAGAGAGATTTTTTTCACTTTTTTAAAAAGCCTGGATAAGATTGCTATACGGGGCTACAGAGACGGCTCAGTTGGCAGAGAGCCTACTGTGCTCATGTGAGGATCTGTGGGTCCCAGAATTCACAGATTAAAGCTGGGCATTGTGGTATGAGTCTATAATTTCAGTTCTGGGGTGGTGGAAATAGGAGGATCCCTGGAACATTCTGGTCAGTCAGCCTACCTAATTAGTGACTTCCAGATTTAGTGAGAGAACCTGTCCAGGAAAAAAAGGCAAATAGTCACTGAGAAAGTGACGTTGATCTCTGGTCTCCACATGCTTGTGCATAGAGGTACACACACGCACACACGCGCACACACACATGCATACATGAACACACATGCATACACATACATGCACACATACACACACAGAGAGAGAGAATAATTTATAGTCCAAAAATCTTCACAATTATTTATAAATAAAAGGCATACTAATCTTTTAATTATGAGAAGAGTGCAAGTTGTACTTTATTATAAGGAAGTGAGACAAAAATTTAGGAAACCCCTGAGAATTTCCTTTCATACATTAGGTGCTGCTATACTTATTTTGTGTGTCAAGCAAATATATATATATATTTTATTTCTCCCATAAGTTTTTGTTAGTAGAATAGACAAATGTATCCCTCCCTCTGGGTTTTTATGATGCTGTTTTTACATTCCATTAAAAAGGTGGCACAGTTGACTGTGGATTACAACAAATACCACTCTTAGGGTGTTGGGGATCAACCCAGAACTTCATACACGCTAAGTAAATGCGGCAGATGCTTTGCCACCTAGTTACCACTCCAAGCCAAGAGGAATACATCTTTATTTTTATTTCCTCTTTTCCCTGCCTCTCTGCGTGATGCCAGGGATGAAACTCAGGGCCTTGAAAATGCTAAGCAGAGATTGTGCCTCGGAGCCACGATCTCAACAGGCTTTACCTTTCTTGGTCATCCAATTCCATTTATAAGTTCTGGGGAAGTTCCAGGGAACTGGACTCGGAGTTTTCTGCAGACGCTCCATCCGGTGAGCTCTCAGAGGCAGCTTGGTGACAAGCTAGGACACCGCAGCTGTGGAGCCAGGACAGCCCTTGAGAAATTCACACAGTGAGGCAAGGCACAGGCCTCCGGAGTTACTGATGTCCCAGGGAATTCTGTGATCTTTGGCACGTTTTCCTCCTCCAGCTCCAGACAGGTTTTTGGAAAGGAACTGAGTTATGAGTTATCAGGCAAGGAAGAGTTCCTCGGTCTACTCGGGACTAAGAAAGGGCATAACATTCGTTTTGTGTATGTCAGGCAGGACATTTTGTCACAAAAAGGGAGAAATACGCAGAAAAAAATCAGAAAAGAGAAAGAAAAACATTGTAAGCAAGGAGAAAGTGCAGAATAAATAATGAAGGCTAACTAAAATTAAAGCACAGTGACGTGGTGACATGCCACTCTGGGGCCAAGGCAGAAAGATTATCACGAGTCTGAAGTTAGCCTGAGCTCCGGAGTGAGAACCTGTGTCAACAAGCCCAAGAAAAATAATTTCTGTTTCTCAATCCGGGGCCACAGTTGCACCCTGCGCATCCTAAGAGATGCAGGGATTTCAGTCACCAAGGTCACCTGCTTCACCATGGATAGTTACAGGAAGCCTGTGAATTCAGGGTCTTGGGCTGTAACCTCCAAAGCGCATTAAAGTGATTGGAGACTCATTCGTTAAAACTGTACCAGCAGAGGTCATCCACTCAGATGAGCAAGTCCAGAGCATGAGGACGCAATAAAGGCAATGCCTACGCTGAGAAAATACTGCACTTAACAAATCTGAGTCTTGGCTTATCAATGGATTTCTAGCTCTGTATGTGTACCCATGCATGTGTGTGTGCATGAAAGAGATAAAAACAGACACAGAGAGAGAGTGAGGAGAGGGGAAGAGAGAGAGGAGAGGAAAGAGGAGGAGAGGAGAGGAGAGGAGAGGAGAGGAGAGGAGAGGAGAGGAGAGGAGAGGAGAGGAGAGGAGAGGAGAGGAGAGAGGAGGAGAGGAGAGAGGGGGGAAGAGAGAAGAGTGAGTGGAAGAGTGGTGTGTTTGTGTGTGTGTGTGTGTGTGAGAGAGAGAGAGAGAGAGAGAGAGAGAGAGAGAGAGAGAGAGAGAGAGAATATGAGTGATTGATTTAGGATTAAACTCCTTGCCCGCCCTTCCACCCAGAACATCCCTAGCCAAGAACCGGCAGCTTTGCATCATCCTTAGGATCTTGGGATCTTAGTGGACTCGGCTTTGAAATTCATTGTAAGAATTTTCTGTCGTGACAATTGAAATTACCTGACCAGTAATTGAAATTAACAACAATGGCCAAGGCTGAGTGCGCTTCCTAAACTTCAAGTCTGCTTTGTGCACGGAAAGAGAGGTCTTCTGAGTGGTCTCTGACAGAGGAGGCAGATCCCAACAGTCTGAAGCTTGCCTGCAGGAGCTGGGAGGTGCAGGCAAAGGCCTGCCGCTACTTCCTCTCCCGTCTTGACAATGGTAAGTGTGCCTTGCTTGTTTTGGCCCTGAGGTTGGCTTGTATCCTCCAAGGATACCACATGAATGCTGAGGAACAAGAGGAACCCATTCTGAGATTACGCACGCTGTCTGGGGGAAGGACAGGGCTTGGAAAATGGAAAGTTAACGCCAGCTTCACTGGGCACGCTGGGCTGTGCATGAGAGCCCATGAGGCAGTTTTCTCTCGATGGTCCTTTGGACCACAAGATGTCGAAGGGGCGGGCATGGCGGAGTGGAAAGTTTCCAGGTGGCAGCCTCTGGCTTTGGGCCAAGCAAGCTACTCAGCACTCAGAAGCTCCAGCTGGCATTTACCGCTCAACAAAGGAAAGGGGAAAGAAAAAGGACCCCTGCTGCCTCTCAGGTCGCATTGTTAGGGAGCAACACCACGGGGGAGAAGGGGGGTGGAAATGAGAGCAAATTCTCTGATCTTTGTTCACTTTTGTTACAGGGCCTCAATTATTTCTACTACATTAGAGAATCTAAGAATCTGGAGTGTTATTTAAGTCCTCTACCAAAGTTTGTTTACTAACTTCAGCTTCTGAGGAAATGACAATTAAATTGGCACTTCCTGGAGGGTTTGTCTCACACTCTTGACTCAGAAGACAGCAGGACCGTCAGGGGACAAGTGACCCTCCTTCCTCCCCCAGAAAGCTGGCTGAGTAAATACATAACGGGTGCTTTCCTCTCTGGTATGTGGTTCTGGCTGAATTTTTATTTATTATTATTACTATTTGTTTTTTTTTTTTTTTAAGATTCCCCCATCGTTATTTCATTAGAAGTCTGAAGTTACTCTTTGGCCAACTATTCAACTAATACTGGAAGATTCATTATTGCAAAATTAATTTTGAAACCATCAGTCACTTTCATTGCATTTAAAAGCCTACTAAGGACTTGCTATAACTTGGCAGATCCGTCATGCTGCACAGCAAAATGGATATGCCATAACACTGTCTCTTAGAACTTTACTGTCCCTCCATGCTATTCTACCCAGAGAGCTGAAGGGGAAACACAGGCACAAAAACTCTGAGGTTTAAGAGGATGTAAACCTGGGTCTTCATATTTGACTTCTCGTCCTGTCCAAAGATTTGCTCAGTTAATACTTCCTTGGGGTTATTATATTTGTTTTGCCGAGTAAGCTCTTTTATAGAGAGGGGTGTGGGACTCACCGTTCATGACAGTCCAGTTATAGGACCAGCCCACAGGTTCATCGCAGGTGGAAGAAGAAAATGTGTTACATGTACACAATGGAGTTTTATTCTGCCATAAGGAACAAGGAAACGATCAATTGCTGGAAAATTGATGAACCTGGCGATTGCGTCCAGTGTAATACCCCAGGCTCAGAGAGACAAGTGTTGCACAAGATCTCTGGTATGGAAAGTGATTTTTTAAAATAAGAACATGAAAATAGAAGAGGGAGGAGGCTAGTGGGAGAGGAGGAGGAGGAGAGAGAGTAACAGATGGGTGAAGTTGGCCAAAGTGCATGGCGTCTATGCACGGGGGTGTATAGAAACCCACTATTTTGCACAATTGACATGTGCTGACTTAAATGCCTAGGGTGTGGCAAAAGACACAAGACCTGCACAGGTTCAAGCCCAACAGGGTCCCGGCACTGTCAGGGCAAGTGAACACGGTGCCCACTCCTAACCAAGAAGCTACTTGAAACTGATAAACTCTAGCAAAGGGAACACTAGTTTTCTCCAATGCAGTGGCACTGGGTCCACCAACCACACTCCAGGGTAAGGCCCAGTGCCCAGGAGTAGTTAGCGAAGACAAACTGAACTCAATGGTATTTTTTTATGTGTGAAATTTTTTGTTTCATTTTTATTTGTTTTGGATTCTTTTATTGGTCTTTGGCTGTTTTGTTTTGATTTTCAGTTTTGTGGTTTAGTAGAGGTTTTTGCTCCCCTTCCTCCACCTATTTCTCATCCTCCTCCTTCTTTGACAGAGAACATAAAGTTGGGGAGGGATGATCTGAGAGGAGTTGAGAGAGGAAAAAAACATGATCAAAATATATTGCACAAAAACTTCTAAAATAAAACAACAACAACAACACAACAACAAAGTCTAGGGGCTGGAAAGATGGCTCAGTGGGTAAGACTTCTTGTTAAGCAAACATGAGGACCTATACTCAGACCCCCCCACGTAAAAAGCCAGGCACAGGGCTAGGGACATGCCTCAACAGTGGAGATGCCTTTTGCCAAGTTTGATGACCTGAGAACTGATTCTTACAGTTGCCCTCTGACCTCCACATGCATGTTGTGACACACTGACACACACGTACACACACCAGCACACAAGTAAATAAAATGTTCATAAAAGTTTAAGTCAGGGGCTGGAGAGGTGGCTCAGTTTAAGGTAAGAGCACTGACTGCTCCTCCAGAGGGCCCATTTTCCATTCCCAGCATCCACATATGGTTCACAACCTTCACAGACACTACTTGCACCTGCTGCACAGACATTCATGCAAACAAACATCCACGCATATAAGCATAAATAATTGTCTTTTTTAATTTAAGCCAAGCAAGGCCTTGCACATGTCTGTAGACCCATGCTGTGTGGGACAGAAACAAGAGGATTGCTGGAGTCTGCTGGCTCCCAGCTTAGCTCCAAGTTTAGTGAGAGACTCTGCCTCAAAGGAATGAAGTAGAGCCAGGTGGTGATGGCACACACCTTTAATCCCAGCACTCAGGAGGCAGAGGCAGGTGGATCTCTATAATTTCAAGGAGAGCGTAGTCTACAGAGCAAGTTCCAGGACAGCCAGAGCTACACAATGAGATCTCCCTTGAAAATCCAAAGGAAGGGAGGGAGGGAGGGAGAGAAGGAGGGAGGGAGGGAGGGAAAGAAAAAAAGAAAGGAAGAAAGAAAGAAAAAAAGAGGTACAGAATGATTGAAGACATAGAAGACACCAAAATGTTTTTATGGTTTCTACATGTACCAAACACACACACACACACACACACACACACAGAGAGAGAGAGAGAGAGAGAGAGAGAGAGAGAGAGAGAGAGAGACTAAGTAAGGCATGGCAGGCCACACTTGCCATCTTAGTGCTTAGAAAGCAGGAGCAGAAGTTTTCCTGTAAGTTCCAGCTCAGCTAGGGACATGTAGCAAGAGCCATGCACTCAAGAATAAGTACTGGGGCTTGCTGCTGTGATGATCCAGGACAGTGAGTGGCACAACCTGCTGCTAGACTGGCCTTGCCCTCCCACAGTGCAGTCATCTGAGGTCTGGGGATGCCCACTCTGTTTGGCATATTGGACCCCATCTAGTGATCAGATATTAAGTGGTGTAGAATTGCATGTATTGGGTTGATACTGCTTTTCTTTTCGCAACATGAACTGCTCTAGGTATCCCTCTGGTGCCTCCCGCACATCTCCAAACTGAGCTCTGCTTCTCCTGCCTTGACCTGGCCACCTTCACTCTCTAACTTCCGTACTAAGCCTGTGGCTACCACTGAGCTCTCTCCTCCACACCTTGCCATTTTCTTTTTATAGTGGCAACTTGAACGGTTTCTCTGTACCCAAGTCTGCTCTGAGTAACGTCACCTGCTCCCACGTGGCTCCCCATTGGCTCAGATGTTGGAACTCACTAACAAAATGCAGGAACTTGTATCCAGTTACTACTGTCCTTGATACGTGCCATCCCCTGTAGTCGGCCTTTCTGTTTGTTTGTTTCTGAAATCCCCAATGCTCTCTCCTCGTTTCTCCCAATGCCATTTGTCTGCAGATTGTCTCTGGTTTTGTGCCTCTGTACACTTGTCCTTCTACAGGTCTCCTTGTGTGCAACTTCTGCCTAAATTTCCTTCCTTTCTTCTTCCTAGTCCCGGGGATCAAACTCAGCACCTTCTTCATGCTAGGCAAGCTTTCTGTCATTGAATTGCGTCTTCAGCTCTTTGTATTTTATTTTGAGGTAGAAACTCACTAAGCTGCCCAAGCTGATGTCTACCTTCCATTCTTTCTGCCTCAAATTTCCGACCCCTGAGACAGCTGCGTGCCACCATACCTGACGTGTTTTCTTATTCTCTTGTCTGATCTCTCTAGTAGTTAGATTTACCAGTCAGCCATTGTGGAACATTTTTTTCTTTCTTTCTTTTTTTCCTTTTCTTTTTTCTTTGGTTTTGGTTTTTTGAGACAGGGTTTGACTGTCCTAGAACTAGCTCTTGTAGACCTGGCTGGCCTTGAACTCACAGAGCCTGCCTCTGCCTCCCAAGTGCTGGGATTAAAGCCATGTGCCACCACTGCCTGGCTATTGTGGAACATTTTTAAAAATGTTATTGCTAACTGATATAGGAGGGCCCAGTCCACTCTGGGTGGCGTCATCATCCCTAGGCAAGTAAGCCTGGGCTGTATAAGAAAAACAGCTGAGCAAATTATAGGGAGGAAGTTAGTAAGCTGGGAATCTCTCTGCCCCAAGATCTCAGCTTAAGTCCTAAGTGTTCCTCTCAGTGATAAATGGATCATACATTACACATGCGGATGCATAAGCCAAGTAAACCCTTCCCTTCACTTAACAAAAACAGTTAGCCAGAAGCAGAACTACAGGAGGCAAAAGCGAGGTTAGTGTATTTAGAGACTTTCCCGGAACTATGGAATTTGATGGATTAGGTCTTTGTTTTGTTTTGGCAGGTGGTGCTGTCTGTGTGCTGAGTTTTATGGCCTGAATGGTACTTCTGTCATGTAGTTTGTTGCGCTAAGGTCTGGGCCCTGATATACAGAATACCCGAAAGCAAATAATTGAAATTATACTTTAAATGTGGAAGTTCTAGAGTCGATCTGTTGAGATATTATCTCAAGAAAGAAAGAGGAAAATATACAAATCATATTTAAATAGCCAGATATTGATTAATTGACCATTTTATGAACCCTACTCAGAGACTGCCTGCAAAAGTTACCGCATGCCCACAGCAAGGCTATTGCACATGCTATAGGCCTATACATTTGACATCTTCAGACAGTGAGTAGTCTCTATCTCTCATGTTGTCATTTAGAACTAAGAAGGCTTTGGAAGGTTGATGGGGCCAGATAGAGTATTCTTTGTCTTTATAATTTGTGGTGAGCCGGATATTAGTAGGTACTATTACCCTATTGCGTTCAACTGGGCTCTAATCAGATCCCAAAGGTCAGGACTATCATATCAGATTGCCACAGAATAGGCTGTGTAGTAGTAGGTGGGCAGATAAATATGAACAACAAGATGCCTGTTTTCTTTATGAACTTAACGTCTTCATGCACCATCTCCTCTTTGCCGTACTTGTCCAGGGTTGCACAGCTCCCTCCTCAGGACCCAGGTCAGAGTACAAGGTGTCCAGAGACAGAGTTTTCCTCCAACCTTCCAAGTGATCCAGACAGAAAGTGGCTTTTATTACATTGGACAAAAGAAATTTTGATTGATTGATCCAAGACAGCAACCCAAGAAAGTGTTACGCCCCTTAGTCTGCTTTCTTTTCATTTTTCATTATTTTTCCACATGTTAACTTTAATTGATCTTTCATAGTCATAGTTGATTCTGCCCGGAAACAAAGGGAAAGGCAGGTACGTTGGCTCATGCTTCTAATTCCAGTGCTTGGAAAGCCGAGGAGGATGGCTGCAGATTTAAGCCAGGTTGCGCTTACGTAAGGAGACAGTGGCACAGAAACCCCAAACAAAGGAAAGACTGATCTGACTTGGTAAGTCTTTCTCTTGTACTCTCATTGTGACACAGGCACTCACTCACACGTGTGAAGCCCACACCTTGCACAACCATTAACCAGGGCCTCATCTTAGAGAGGCCGCATGTCAGCTCAGATCTGGTGCCGGCACAGTCGAGGCTTGGCTCGGGGCTGCCCTACACGTGGACTGCTAATTGTTGACAGCACATTACCAAGTTTTGCCTAACTAGATGGCAAGCTGAAAGTTCCCATGATCCTTCACTTTGGTAGAGTAATCTTCTAGAGAGTCCTTCAGATTTCAAGGGAATGCTAGCTTTACCAGCTTGTTACAGTCAGATCTCGGCATCTGGACTTTCAGTCAACCACAGATCAGAACCAGCTGGCAAAAAAAAAAAAAAAAAAGTACCAGGACTGAACATGTATAGGCTACTTTACATGTAAGTAATCTCAATGCCACGAGATCTACTACATACACCTTTATAGCATTGTAGAGAGGACTGAAAGCGTGTAAGAGAATGAGGTTATCGTGTACAGTTTATTATATTTATTTATTTTTATTTTTCCATTCAAAAATTTACACTTCCTCCCCTCCTTCTATTTCCCTCCCACTCGCCCACTCACCCTCCTCCCTCTCCCTCCCTCCTTAAGAGAGGGCAGGGAACCCTGCCCTGTGGGAAGTCCAAGGCCCTCCACCCCCTACATCCAGGCCTATGAAGCTTTGCATCCAAATAAACTAGGGTCCCAAAAAGCCAGTACTTGCAGTAGAAACAAACTCCAGTGCCTTTATCAATGGCTTCTCAGTCAGCCCCCATTGTCAGCCACATTCAGAGAGTCCGGTTTGATCACAAGCTGGCTCAGTCCCTGGTCCAGCTGGATTTGGTGAGCTCCGATTAGAACAGGTAAGCTGCCTCAGTGGGTGGACTAACCCCTCGTGGTCCTGCCTTCCTTGCTCGTCATCTTCTCCCTCCTTCTGCCCTTCAACTGGACCTTGGGAGCTCAGTCCGTTGCTCTGATGAGGGTCTCTGTTTCTATCTCCATCCCTCGCTGGACAAAGATTCTATGGTGATATTTGAGATAATCATCAGTGTGATAGTGGGCATGAGGGTGCTCACCTGTAATTCGAGCACTGGGGAACTGAAGGAAGGAGGATCAAGAGTTCAAGGCCAGCCTGGTCTGCAGAAGCCCTTGTTTCAAGAAAAACCAAACAAATCAAACAACACACCCAAAACAAAGATGCCATGAAGCTATGTGCAATGGCCTAGCTACTGCCCAGTCTGCTGCACTCTTACAGTTTAGTCAATAGATTATTATAAAATACCCCCTTGCAACAAAAAAATGTGACAAAAGCCAAAATGACAGCAAGCAAGAAAACCTGTGGCAGTTTAGGGTGCTGTGACCTCATTAGCCGTAGTGCATCCTGGGAATCCAGGCTTTGCCCTTTGCAGCTCCACTATCTAGCTGTCCTGAAGCTCCCTTTGAAGCTGTATTCTTTATGTTTCTGAGTCGCACAGATTTCTATGAAGAATAAATATTTTTCTAGTGAGGAAAAATATGTATTATTGTTAAGATAAAATATTTAAAATCCTAATTGAAGAAGCAAAAGAACTGTTGTGAGTTCAATTCCAGCTTGAGCTACGTAGAGAACTACAGGCTGGCCTGCTTTCTAAGAGTAAGACTTTGAAATATATAGATTTATGTATACACATATTAAAAAATGAAAATAAGAAAAATGTTATATATATATGTTTGTGTGTGATCTTACGATGCTTTATAAAAGAAACTTCAAACTTCTATTTTCTTTTCTTTATCTCCTTCCTCTTCTTTCTTCTATTTGTTTTGAGATGTCACGCTGACCCCTGGCTGGTCTGGAACTCACTATGTAGTTCAGTTAGCTATGAACTAATGTCTTTTCTGCCTCAACCTAGTGAACTATTGGTTTATGGACTTGAGTTACCATGCCCAGCTAAACATTACTTTCAAAAGCCCAAGCTGATTGCTGGGGATGCAGTTCAGTTGATAGCATGCTTCCTTAGCATGCCTGAAGCCCCAGATTCAATTCCTAGCATTCTGGAAACTGGGCTTGGTGACTCATCCCTACAGTCCTAATACTAAGCATGCAACTAATACTAAGTTGCAAAGTTCAAAGACAGTCGGTTTGAGGCAGCCTTAAGTGAGGCTGCATGAGTCTGTTTGTTTGTTTTAAAAAGTTACAAATTTAAGCACAGAACTAATAACAAAAACTAAAAAAAAAAGTCATTTCATTATAAGCCAGTCCTAGAAGCACAAGTTTGTAATCTCAGCTACACAGATCAGTCGGATAGAGCAGTTTGAGCAATTAAGGAAGACCCTGTCTCAAGATAAAAAGTTAGGAGTAGTAGTGCCTGACAATAATTTCAGGGCTTGGAAGGCAGAGGCAGAAGGATCAAAGCAAATTCCAGATACGCAATGTAAATAATAATAAAGTAAGGTGTGTGTTTCAAAAGAAGCATAATTGCATCATAGAAAAGGGGGGGGGGTAGAAAGAATGTAAGAGCCAGGATGGGGAGGATACTGTGAAATACTGTCCTCTGGACATGACACGGTGGTTACATCCCTGAGCTCACAGCAGCAATGGTTCCTTCTACAAAACGTGCTCAAGATCAAGCCAGTTAATAGCAGCCTGGAGAAGGGTGGGAATCTCAAGGTCCTACCCCTATCTCAGGAGCTATTGGCAGTTGCTACACGCTGGAGGAGGAGAAACAACTTTTCTTTAGAAGTGTGGCCAATGGAAGGTTGTCCATGTCCCAGGGAATGAGTCCAGGCCCATGTGCGTGTGGGTAACACCAACTGGACACAGTGGGTGTAAGAGCAAATAACTAAATTATAAAAGAAGGATGCAGGTTGGGAGGGAGATGTGATGGGGGTCCTGGGGGGGGAGTTGAGAGAGGGAAATGAGGGATAGATATTATCAAGATGTTTGCCCCTATGAAACCTTCTCTACTTGAGGCTAAGCCAGAGCCGAGCAGGTCAAGCATGAGCTTTCTAAAGATCTATGGTGTATGCTCTGAATCCTAAAGAGTGTGAGGTTCTTAGAGCAGAGAACAGATATTTTCCATGATATTTTTTCCGACTAAGGGAAGTAAAAAGAACATTCAAACAAAGAAAACTGGAGGCCTTTCAGTGTTGTGTCTACAAAACAAAAACCAGTTGGTAGCACCACTGCCTAGCAATGTGGAGTCCCACAAACATTTAAATCCATAGGTCATCAGTTTTGGCAAACACAAAGCTGAATTGGGGAGAGATTCCCACCGACTTTTATAAGCAATCTTCAAAGACTTTCCTAATAATCCTTTAGAAGGAAAGCTCCTAAGAGTACCAGCTGGTTAGAAGCTAGGGTTTCCTTCTTTGTCTGAAATTCTGGTAGGCCAAGATCTCCCACCTTGGCTCATGTAGAAATATTGTCTGAGGTTGGGTCCAGTCCAGTTTGCCTGGTCTGTGAGAGCCCTGGGTCCCACCCCAGCATGGGGCAAGGGCAGTGTTAGTCTTTCAAAGTTGTGTGGATTTTGCAATTGAGAAAGGACTGTGGGCTGCTGCCCTTTTCCTGTTCCTCAAGTAACATTTGCTCTCTTCTGCTCTCTTCTGAGTGATTTTTGTTTGTTTGTTTGCCTTTTTTTTTTAAGATTTATTTATTCATTATGTATACAGTGTTCTGCAGGTCAGAAGAGGGCACCAAATCTTACTACAGATGGTTGTGAGCCACCATGTGGTTGCTGGGAATTAAACTCAGGACCTCTGGAACATCAAGCAGTGTTTTTAACTGCTGAGCCATCTCTCCAGCCCATCTGTTTGTCTTTTTGACACAGACTCTCCAGTTTGCAGCTCTGGCTGGCTCAGAACTGAGTATGGTTGACCTTAAACTCACAGAGAGCCCCCTGCCTCTGCCTTGAATACTGGAATTAAAGGTGTGCTTCACCCCTCCTGAGTCTCTTCCGACAGTTTTAGACTGTAGTGATTGAACATAGGCAAGTGTCCTACTGAACCGTACCCCTAGCCACTTTTTTTTTTTTTTTTTTGGTTTTTCGAGCGATGGTGGCGCACGCCTTTAATCCCAGCACTCGGGAGGCAGAGGCAGGCGGATCTCTGTGAGTTCGAGACCAGCCTGGTCTACAGAGCTAGTGCCAGGACAGGCTCCAAACCCTAGCCACTTTTTAAAACCATCAATTTTTTAAAACTCACTCAGTAGCCCAGGCTGGCCTTTAACTTATGACCCTCCTGGCCAAGCCTACTGAACAGTTGGTATTATAGGCCTGTACCACCATATCTGGCTTTATTATTATTTTTTTAACATAGTGTCTCCCTGTCAGTCCATGGTGATCAGCTTCTGTCTTAGCTAGGGTTTCTATTGCTGTGAAAAGACACCACGGCCATAGCAACTCTCATAAAGTAATGAGTGAGGAGACAGCTTACAGTGTCAGAGGTTCAGTCCACTGTCATCATGGCAGGGAGCATGGTGGCATGCAGGCAGACGTGGTGCTACCTACATCTTGACCAGAAGGCTGCAGGAAGTTAACTGAGGGTCACACTGAGTGACGCTTGAGAAAAGAGGTCTCAAAGTCTGCCCCCCACGGTGGCACACTTCCTGAAAGTGCCACTCTCTCTGGGGGCCATTTTCTTTCAAACCACTACAGCTTCCAGCTCATGATTTCCCTGCCTCCGGATCCCGAATTTTGGTACGATGGGCACACGCCGCCGTGCCCAGCTCCAAGCAGTTATTTATACCCAAATGCATGATAGCACTGTGTTTGGAGAAATTTAATTCCACAGTAAGACATCTTTTTGATGCCTGATTCCCTAATGTCTTTCCGTTTCTCAAAATGGGGCCTAAGGGATTTAGATTTCCCCTAAGTGCAGGTGTTTCCTCTGAGCTTGTTGGATTCCACTTCATAGACTTCGATGGTCTTTCATAAAAGGGTCTTTCATAAAAGGGTCACGGCTGGAAGTTTCGCTGTACGTAAAGAGTGGCCTTCCTTATGTAGGTTGGTTGACATGGACCTCTCTAATGATTCCATTGCCAACGAGGAATCATCTCCTGGAGGTAACTGGATCGTAAACCACACCTGGGTATACCTAGGCGTGACCAAGATGGATCTTTTAAAGAATATGGCCTAAATCAAAACACGTGACGCCTTTGTAAAGCAGCCTGCTGGAACTTCTTGGGTGTTCGTCTTGGGAGTGGGTCAACACACATACTTTGGTACTCGCCACCTGTTCCTTAGAAGTGCATTACAGCATGCAAGCCTGACTGCTGAGAAATCTAGGCCATCGGGGACTTTGCATTGACCTTAAATAAGTCAGAATTGCACAAGAAACAACGGGTCCCTGAATAGGGTCCTGAAGCACACTGATAAAAACTCAGGGTCAGAAATTGGGGTTCAACCTGAAGATCTGAAACGCAAAACAGCCAGCCACTGGCTCTTACCTCAACCTCAGTCTGAAACGACGATCCAGATTCCCGGAATCTTAGAATGAGATTGTGTTTTGAGAGCTGTCTTCTCCCGTTTTATAATACTCCCCAGGGATGGGGTTTAAAGGCGTGCACTACCATGATTAAAGACGTGTACCTCTCGATTTCTATGGCAACTAGTGTGGCTACTGGGATTAAAGGTGTGTGTTACCATAACCTGGTCTGTAAGGCTGACCAGTGGGACTGTTTTACTCTCAGATCTTCAGACAGTCTTTATTTATTAAAATACAATTAAAATGCCACTACCGGGGCTGGAGAGGTGGCTCAGAGGTTAAGAGCACTGGCTGCTCTTCCAGAGGTCCTGAGTTCAATTCCCAGCAACCACATGGTGGCTCACAACCATCTGTACTGACATCTGGCGCCATCCTCCGGCATGCGGGCATGCATCGAGGCAGAATGTTGTATACATAATAAATAAATAAATCTTTAAAAAAAAAACACGCCACTACCGGGACCCTTTCTAACTCACTATATTATTTAACGAGATGAGTGCATCCAGCCTTCAGTTTTAATAAATGTAGTTTCTTTTGAATATATACGTGTAAAAAGAAATTAGAAATAGATACACAGTTGGCAAAAACCTGCTAAATGAGACAGCACACCAATAATCTTAGCACCTGGGAAGTGGAGGCAGGAGGATCAGGAGTTCAAGGCCACCCTCTTGATATCCTGCCTCAAACAAACAAAACAATAACATCTCCTAAAATAACTGAAAGGTGACAACTGAAATTATAATTATCTTATAGGTAGAATCAAGTGAACAAAAGAACAATCCACCAATCCCAGATGGTAGAATGGATGTATTAATTGAACATATGCTTCTTTTTTTTTTTTTATGTGTGTGTGCATTGGTGCTTTGCCTGCATGTATGTCTGTGTGAGGGTACCAGGTCCCCTGGAACTGAAGTTACAGACAGCT
>NW_026067998.1:3412687-3449423 GCF_014885135.2 Alexandromys fortis
AAAAAAAAAAAAAAAAAAAAAAAAAAAAAAAGAAAAGAAAAAGAAAAAAGATGAACACCAGAAGGAGGGGTAGACTCATGCGCCCTACGGTGTCTAATATAGCCCGGACTGTCCTTAAATTGATAATTCTCTTGTCTTGGTCTCTTGAAAGTTGGTATTTTAGGCATGGGGAGTTTATATATGGGAGAGGGAGGTGAAAAGCTTCCCTTTGTGCCAGGCATAAGGTCCAGACTACTTGCTTTGGAAAGACCAACATTTTGGAGACCAGAGTTGGTGTCATCAGATTTATTTAAGGGCTGGCAATCTGGAGAAGACAGAGTGGCTCAAACTTTGAAGCACCATCTCGCAGGGGCTGAGGGTCACAAAGGCTTTTCTAGGGAGGGAACGTAGACCACGAAGGTAAATTGCTGAAGAAGGTAGTATCTTTCATCAAGTCATCCAGGACATATCACCTTTTCCCCTTACCCCCAACCTCAAGTGTTCAGGACATCACAATAAAACTGAGGTTTTTAAAACAAAAGCTCGCCTTTCTTCCCAGCATTTAGGAGGCAGTGGTAAATTAATCTCTGTGAGTCTGAGGCTAGCCTGGTCTACAGAGTGAATTCCAGAACAGCCAGGGCTACATAGAGAAATCTTGTCTCAAAAACCAGAACAGCACACCTTTATTTTTTTTTAAAGGTGTATTGAGAAAAACCAGACCTTTTTTTTTTTTTTTTAAAAAAACACATTTGTCATTACCAAAAAGAGACATCTTTAGGTAAAAATAATAAAAACCCCATGCTGCATAGATAATGCAGATAGTTCTAGCGTATCTGGTCAACGGGCAAAAAGCAAGCACTTAAGGTCTTCAGCTCCAATCTTTGTTCATTTCTTATTGCTGGAATTTCATATTCATTTCTTCTTGTTGGATGACCAAACCGGATGATGGTAGAGATGGTAAGCCGGCATTTACTCAGTCCCGCCCTGCTCAGCCTCGGGAGCGGACGAATTCTCAGCTGGTGGATCGGCTGCTTTTGTCTCTTTGCCTTCTTGTGGTTTAGGGTTCTCTGGGCGTCTGCGTCGGTAATTGAAGTTGCGGCGATACCGACGTTGAGGTGGCTGCTGACCTTGGGTCTCGTCTCCTTGATTTTCTTTGTCCTCTTCATTGCCGTACTCTCTAGGCTGTCTTTGGCGAGGAGGGCCCCTGCGAAATCGTGGTCTGTAACCCCGATACATATTCTGTCTCACTGGTCTACCTTGCTCTCCTGCACCCTGGTTGTCAGCACCCTCCCTCCATCACTTCTCCTTGCACAGGAGGGTTGGAATACTGTGGTCGACGCCCAAAGGGTCTCCGCAAATAGTAAGGTGGGAACCTTCGCCTGCGATAGGGCCGGGATCCCAGCACTCAGGAGGCAGAGGCAGGTGGACCTCTACGAGTTCAAGGCAAGCCTGGTCTACAAGAGTTAGTTCCAGGGTAGGCTCCAAAGCTACAGAGAAACCCTGTCTCGAAAAAACCGAAACAAACAGAACAGAACAGAAAAACAAACAAAACAAACAAACAAAAAACTAAAAACTAGCTCTGGTTTGGGCCTTCCCATCAGGTTAGGCCACTGGTTCTAATATGCAAACTGATTGTGAGAAGCAGAGGAAGATTTATTCATTATGTTCACACTTGGAAGAGGAACAAATAAAGGGGTCTTATGACACACATCCAACCTTAGGTTCTGACATTAGGTTCAGGCTTAAATAGAGGACAGGATCAACAGATGGGGGCTGGGGAGATAGCTCAGTGGCTAAGAGCACTGATTGCTGTTCCAGAAGACCCTGGTTCAATTCCCACCACCTACATAGCAGCTCAAAAACTGTAATTACACTTCCAGGGTACCTGACACCATGGCAATTTAAAAAAAAAAAAAAAAGATCAACAGATGGGCATGGTTGTACCAGCCCTTAATCCCAACACTCAGAAGGCAGAGGCAAGAAATATCTGAATTCAAAGCCAGCCTGGTCTAGAGCCAGCTCTAGGACAGCCAGGGCTACACAGAAACCCTGCCCCCCCCCCACTCCAAATAAATATAGTAAACAAACAAACAAACCAAAACTCAGGAAAACATATATACATCTCACTTTGGGTTGAACAAGTCGGTAGGTCAGCTGGGAGGTTGTCAAGCACTATGCTTGTCTTTGGTGACCAATCAGGGCCTACACTATGCTCACTTTTGATCCAGGGTGCATATCATTCACAAGGGTAGGGGAGTTGGTCTGTCCAATGAGATTTTTGTGTTTTGAGTTCAAGATGACCACAGGTGTAGGACAATGAGTTTTATCTCTCTGCCTTTTGCAAGGACAGGTTACGTGGAAGAGTCAAACAGGAATCTGACCTAAGGACACAATCCAAATGGGAAAAGACTCCCAGACCTTCGCACAACTGAATCCATGATGGAAGTACCATGCAGGCTGTAAAACAGCTTGTAGACAGCACCAGCTGCCAGAATGAAATCAAACTCCTACTCCATCAGACTCCAGAGCCCTGGCAGTCTTTAAGTGTAACAACCTTTCTTTTTGACTCCCTGCTTCTGGCTAACTGTTCTTGCTGACTAAACTGTGTCAACCTAGGACATGGTTTTTGTGCTTTAAAAAAAAAAAAAAAAACCAACTCATCTTGTGAAAGGCTCAGGGCGACACTGAAATCCTAAACACCCGGTGTAGTCGCTAGCTGGCTAACAAAGACTTTCTATTGGCTTAAACCTCCGAAGTAGTCTTCTCTGGTGGACACCCCACAATCAAACAAAGGCAGAGACTCCAGACTGTCCTGTTTTTAGCTTTCTTGTGAACCTAAGTAAGGAGTCAATGTTTTTTATTAACATCAGTTTGTAAATGTGTTTCTCCACATATCCTGCCTCCTGTAGTCCATCCCACTGATGTTTATTTTTTAAATATGCATTGTGATTTTTTTTTTGCATCCTTGAATTATGGGTGTGTGCTACCACACTTTCCATTTCCCATATATATTTTTTTCTGGTTCACTTATGTAGCTCTGGCAGGCTTGTACTCTCAATATAGACCAAGCTACCCTTGAACTTGTGGCTATTCTCATGTCTCTGTGTTGGAACTATAGGCACCACACTAGGCTCTTTTCCTGTGTTGTCTTAAAACAAACGTATTTGCTCCTAAAGAGTTAGATCACAGAAGGGCAATACAAAGGCTCCTAGAGGTTCTAGGCTCTAGGAAATAATCTGAGATAATATTTCCCACTTAACATTTTAATGACTTAGGTGGGGCTTCTCTTTGGAGTTTACAAGTCCTTCTCAAGGGAGGGGAACTCGCCCTCACTTCCAGGATTGGTTAGCAGGAGGGCACAGGAAAAGAAGAAGAACCAAAGTTTCTTCCTCAGGAGCCTGGGATGCAAGCTCCTTCCGTTTACACGACTTTGCGCCCACCTCTCCCCCACGTGACTTCCAATCTGACGAGGACAGGTGCATTTCCTGGTCTTCCGACAGCCACTGCAGTTAATTGTTGCATTTAACCAACCATTGCTGCAGTTCCATAAGGAGAATACTGTATTTATTCCCAGAAGAGCTCCCAGAAAGATATTATGGGGAGGTGAGTCACCTAAAGTCTCCACTATGAGCCCAGAGAGAATCATCTCAGTACTGTCCCACCCAAACGTGGCAAGTGTTATCACTGATCTCGCTGCTTGCTATCCTTCTGCTGCTGAAACCAGGCTGTGCCCTGCCCTAAGCTACTTTGTTTTGTTTGACAGTGTTTTTCCAGCCTGTGCCTAGCTCTAGGAGATTTCGTTAATAAGTAGCCTTGGGCTCTATTTCCAGCAGGAGGATGACTCCTTATTGAGGTGGCTGTGTGAGCAGCATCGTCTGCCTGGCGTCACCCATACAGGTGGCACAGACGGAGAAATGACTTCTTCCTGGGAGAAGAAATGGTGTCACCTGTATATCGATTGAGGTGCATTGTGACTGCAGGGGCACATGGGTCTATTAGTGTGTTCTCAAGGAATCAGGACCGAGAATTTATGAGGCACACGAGACCACTTCCTCACAGGAACCCTGTAAAGAGTGGGTACAGCAAAGGTGATGGCTCCTCCAATCTGTTACCTGACCCTCTAGTGCGGATTGAGGACCAACAGATATAGAACTGCTGCCTATCCTGGAGGTTTCAGCTCGTCTTGGTTCCCACTGTTGACTCGGCCTCCTTGAATTGCCATCTACCGGTCCCCCTGTTCGTCTCTTAGGACCTGCTATCCTCCTGATTGTTTGTCTGGGTCCAGTTCGGTCCTTCTGCAGCCAAACTCAACTCGACAGTACAATGCTGACCCTGCAGCCTGACTCTGGGCCACAAACAGAGCAGGTTTTTTTTTTTTTTTTTTTTTTATTTATTTATTTTTTTAAGTTAGACCTCCAGTGGGGTTGGTTTGTCATCATAAGGAGAATCTTCCATCTCTATCGGTTCCCCAACTTTCATCTTTCATCTTTCTCAGACCATACTAGCAACTTAATAGCACACCTAAAAACTCTAGGGCAGAAAAGAAGAAATCGCACCCAAAAGGAGTAGATGGCCCAAAATCAATAAAATAAAAACAACCAACCAATAACAATCATCAAACCCCCAAAGAGTCAATGAAACAAATTTCATTGAGAAATTCAACAAGATTGACAAACTCTTACCCAAATTAACTAAAAGGCAGTGAGAGAATATCCCAAATTAATAAAATTGGAAATGGGAAGGGGAACAGAACAAGAGATACAGAGGAAATCCAATGAATCATAAGGTCCTGCTTTAATAACCTGTACTTAACCAATTGAAAAATGTAAAATAAATGGATAGTGTTCCTGATGCATACATACTACATACCAAAGTTAAATCAAGATCAGCTAAGCAATTTAAAAAGACTTGTAATCCCTAGTGAAATAGAAGCAGTCATTACAAGTCTCCCAATCTTAAGCGTGCTACAATCCACAGCCCTAACCCTAACCCTAAGGCCAGGGGTGGGGGTTGGGATGGGAACATGAGGGATTAGGTTAGACAGGTTGTGGGTGGAACAGAAGGAGAGAATAATGAAAGCGGTGTCTTGACAGGGGCACATTTCAGGTTTAGGGCGAAATCTGGCCAGGAAAACTCCCAGGAATCTGCAAGGATGACCCCAGCTAAGACTCCTAGCAATTGTGGAGAGGGTCGCTGAAGTGGCCTGCTCCTGTAATCAGATTGGTGACCACCCTACTGTCATCAGACAGTCTTCATTCAGCAGCTGCTGGAAACAGATGCGGAGATCCTTAGTCGAGCACTGGGCCGAGCTCTAGGAATCTTGCTGAAGAGAGGGAGGAGCAGGTCAAGGTCACCACAAGGGAACCCACAGAAAAACTAACCTGGGCTCATAGGACCTCACAGACTCTGGACTGACAGTTAGGGAATCTGCATGGGACTGACATAGACACTTGAGCAGCATGGCCTATTTGTGGGACTCCTAGCAGTGGGATCAGGGCCTGTCCCTAACGCTTCGGCTGGCTTTTGGGAACCTATTCCTCCTACTGGGTTGCCTTGCCCAGTCTTTTTTTTTTTTTTCCCTTTGGTTTTTCGAGACAGGGTTTCTCTGTGGCTTTGGAGCCTGTCCTGGAACTAGCTCTGTAGACCAGGCTGGTCTCGAACTCACAGAGATCCGCCTGCATCTGCCTCCCGAGTGTTGGGATTAAAGGCGTGCGCCACCACTGCCCAGCCTTGCCCAGTCTTAATACAAAGGGAGGAGTTTAGTCCTACCTCAACTTGATACGTCATACTGTGTTGACTCCCCTGGGAGGCCTGCTCCTCTCTGAACAGAAACAGATTAGGAATGTATGGGGGAGGGCCCAGAGGAGGAGGAGGGAACAGGAAGAGAAGAGAGGTGGGAAACTGTGGTAGAGATATAAAATAAGTGAAAACAATTAAATAAAAAGGAAAAACAAAAGTCTCCCAATCAATGCTGAGCATGGGGACACACACCTTTAATCACAGCACTTATAAGACAGAGGCAGGTGGGTCTCTGTGAGTTTAAGGCCAGCCTGTACTACAAAGCAAGTACCATGATAGCTACAGCTAGGGCTGTTATACAGAGAAATCCTGTCTCAAAAAATTAAACCAGTTGGAGAGTAGGGAGAGGTCTTCCAACCAAAAAAGAAAAAGAAAAAATCCCACGGACAGGTTTTAGTGGAGAATTCTACTAGAATTTCAAAGAAGAGTTACTGCTAATACTCCTCAAATTATTTCACAAAATAGAAACAGAAGACGTATACAGATGCTCTGATAGAAAAACTACATAAAGACCCAATGAAGAAAGAGAATTACAGACCAATTGTCCTTATGAACATAGAAGCAAAATATTCTCAACAAAATACTTGCAAAATAAATTCAAGAACCCATCAAAATGACAATCCACCATGATCAAGTAGGTTTCAAGCCATAGAGGCAGGAAGGGTTCAGCATGCATAAATCAATAAATTTAATCCGTCATATAAACAAACTGAAAGACAAAACCACATGATCATCTCATTCAGGATAGAAGAGCATTTGGCAAAATACAAAGCCCTTTCATGAGAAAAGTCTTGGAGAAATTAGGGTTACAAGAGACTTACCTTGTAGCAAACCCATAGCCAACATCAATTAAAACTGGAAAGAAACACAATGCAATTCCACTAAAGTCAGGAATAAGACAAGGCTGTCCACACTCTCCAGACCTATTATTTATAGTACTTGGAGTCTTAGCTAGATCAATAGGACAGCTGAAGGAGACCAGTGGGATTCAAGTCAGGAGGAAAAAGTAGAAACTTTGTATTTACAGATGATATGATGGTAAGCATAAATGATGCTAAAAATCCCTCCAGGATAAACACTTTCAGTAAAGCAGCTGGATACAAATTAAGTCACAAAAATCAGTTACACACTTGTATACAAATGACAAACAGACTGAGAAAGAAACCAGGGAAATAACACCTTTTACAATCATATCAAATAATATAAAATATCTTGGGGGTAACTCTAACCAAGTGAAAGATTTGTATGATAAAAGCTTCAAGCTGTTGATGAAGATATTAGAAGACAGAAAGATCTCTCACGCCCATAAATTAGTAGAATCAACATAGAAAAAATGGCCATTTACCAAAAGCATAAAAGATAATTCACTGAAATTCCCACCAATATTCCAAACAGCATCTTCAGCAATTGGTGTTGCTCAGATTCTATGTCTGCATGTAGAAGGATGTAAATAGAACCATAGTTATGCATCCCTGCTAAAAACTCAACTCCAAATGGATCAAAGACCTCAACATAAAACCAGATATGCTGAACCTGATAGAAGAGAAAATGGGAAATAGCCTTGAACACATTGGTACATGAGAAGATTTTTTAGACCAGAACATCATTAGCACAGACACTAAGCTCAACAGTTAATGAACGGGATCTCATGAAACTGAAAATCTTCTGCATGGATAAGGACACTGTCATTTGGACAAAGCAGCAGCCTATGGAGTAAGAAAAGGTTTTTACCTGCTATGCATCCAATCAAGGGCTAATATCCAAAAATATATAGAGAACTCAAAAAACCCTGAATATCCAGAAAATAGTAACCTGATGCAAAAAATGGGGTACATATCTAAACAGAGAATGCTCAATAGAGCAAACTCAGATGGTGGAAACTCTATAAGAAATATCTGACATTTTTAGCTATTATGGAAATTCAAATCAAAACTACTTTGAGATTTTATCTTATGTCTTTCAGAATGGCTAAGACTAACTAAAGAAGTGACAGCTCATGCTGACCAGGATGTGGAGTACGTGGAACATTCATCCATTGCTTGTGGGAGGGCAAATTTGTACAGCCACTATGGAAATAAGTGTGGCATTTCCTCAGGAAGATGGGAATTGATCTACCTCAAGACCCAGCCATACCACTCTTGGGCATATACCCAAAGAACACTTCATCCTACCACAGAGACATTTGTTCAGCTATGGAATTGCCATAATGGGGGAGACAGAGTCCCAACTGGCCACTTGTCACCAAAGAGGCTGCCAGTACCAAGATTGGGGTACATCTGAGTTGTTGACCAAAGAATCTCCGTTGGAATCTCTAAACAATGCAGGCTGTTGCTAAGGTTATAGGTTGTTGTCCACAAATGATGGGAAGGTCCCATTACTGAAGACAACACCAACACAGCTCATTGAACATGGAGAGGTTGAGCTGGCGCCCACATAGAGCCTTCACCTCTATGTTCAGGATCTTTTGTGCAGGAAGGTATTCTTCACATTACCAAAAGAGAAACTTGAACACCGAGCCAGCCACAAACCCTTTGATCTGCAACGGTGTCCTGCCTACAAGATATGCTAGGGCAATGGTTGCACAAAGCTTGCGTGAGTAACCAGCCAATGAGTGATTTTGATTTAACGCACACTCTGCAAGATGGAACCTATACCCGACACCGCTTGGGTGACCAAGAACCAGAGACTGCATTGCCCAGGGACCTATGGGAAAACCAAATACTACTGTTCTGAAAGAAGAAGAAAAGGAGGAAAAGAGGAAGACATAAAAAGACTCCTAGTGACATTCTGCTACACTCAAAGATCAGCCCCCTGCTCAGTCACCAGAGAAATTTCCTCCTGCCACAGATGGGAGCAAATACAGAGACTCACGGCCAGAAAATATGCAGAAAATGAGAGACCTTGGAACACTTAGTCCTAAATGGTGTGTCTCCATCGAATCCTTCCTGTCAGAGCTGGGAAAGACTGAAAGAAGCAGAGGTCATGAAGGACACCAAGAACACAAGGCCCTCTAAATCAATATGATCAAAGCCCACATACACCCAGCCACTGGAAAAGCATTATAAGATTCCTTAGAGTGCGAAAGAGTGGGTCTATATTCTTGTGCTTCTCTTGGGGTCTTTTCTCTCCATTGACTTGTCCTCTCCAGCTTTGATATTATACACTTTGCTCTAAGAGGGTTGAGAACACATTTTTACTTTTTGGTGTGCACGTTTGTATGTTTGTTGGGTGTGTATGCTTGCGTGTCTGTCTCGTATGTGGAGACACATGTGCATATGTATGTGCAAGCAGATGGGTTGGTGTTCTCCTCCATCACTTCCTACTTTTATTGGTTGAGATTGGGTTTCCCAGTTGGACCCAGACCGTGCAGTGGGCTGGTCTAGCTAGCTAGCTTGGTTGGAGGATCACTGGTCTCTGACTCCCAAGTACTACGATGACAGCTAACTGGCATCTGCCTGGCCATCGTTGTAGGGATGTGAATTGGTTTTCATGCTTGCTGGGCAAGTGCTTTCTCCAGCAGGCCTTCTACCCTTCTTCAGTATAAAGTGCATTCATAGGTTGGGGGATGTTGCTCAGTGGTAGAATGCTTGTCTAGCAGGAGTGAGTGAGGGCCTAGTTTAAACTCCTCGTACAGGAAAAAAAAAGTCATCAATCAATTAATCAATTATTCCTTTTCTTTATTTTTTTCATTTCTCTTTATTCCTTTATTGAGATTCTTTTGAATCCTTCTTAACGAGGCCTTAGAATGGTTCAGAAGAGCTCTTCTTCTCACTAGAACTCCTGGTGATTTGTTCTAGTCTCTGCTTCCTCATCTGTAAAATGGGGGCACAACACTAACCTGCTCTATTTGGTGTGGTTACACAGAACAAAGCAATCTGAGTCATTTATATAGAAAAGCGGTATTTCTCACAGTTCTCGAGACGGTGGAGCTTAAGGTGGGAGGGCCGCATTTGGTGAGAGCGCCTTCTTCCTGTGCCAACCCGAATCTGAAAGCAGAAGGGCTAACTGCGCGTGCACGAGAGCAAGAGTTGCTTTCGCAGTGCCAGACCCTCGGGCTACAAACATTAATCTGCTCACGACCCTGTGAAACCTCACATCCTAAACACCCCGTCTCTCAACACCATTGCACTGGGGATTAAGTTTCCAATCTAGTTTTCTGGGGGACACAGTCAAACCACACAGCAGGCATACTCTGTAGTATTGAGAGGATTAGAGACGAAACATATTTGCGAAATGTCACCGTCTGTAATTGCAGGTCTCTTCAAATGGTAGCTATTAACGGAAACACATCTGCTCTCGGACAATTAGTCACAGCCAACTGCCAGCCTACCCATACCTCTCTGGGAAATTTAGAACAAAAGGGGGTCTAGGATTCAGAGCAGGAACAGCCATCTAGTACACTTTCTATGTATTGCTGACAATGGGCTTTACTTATATCCTGCAAAGTACGGGCAAGAGGTGTGCTTCTGACCTGCCGGTAAGTATTTCCTTCCCCTGTCTGATTCAGCTGTTCTCAAGTCAACCTTTTATTGTTCTTATTAACATCCTGAAAACCTCGTTAGCAATAGTGATAAGAAGCACACCACGCGCCAAGCACTTTGGGACAGAGGGACAGAAATGGATTTAAAATTTCAATGATCTTGTGAGGTGGCGAACTTCATCACCTGAATATTTAACACGAGCCCTTTAGGGTGGACCCAACAGTGGGAAGGGCCTTGGTACTAGGCCAGCGGAGGGAGCACACAGGGCAAGTGGGCAAGTGTATCCCCTCGTTTACGGGCACATGATCGAGAGTTACGTCTAGGAGAGAAACTTGCAGAGGCGGAGAATGAATCGGGCGTCGTCCTGTTTCCCTCCTGCTTGTAAAACACGTGGTGCGGAGCCCGCCGGGCTGGTGACCCCACTCCACTTTCAAAGTCTGTAGAACTTCCGATCCGAAAAACTGAGTTCCACTCTCTCAGCCCCGGTCAATGAAGCCTTTACAAAGAGGGGCGGGGCCTCCGGGAAACTGACCGGGGAGGGGAGGGAGGGCGGGGGCGAGCCAAACCTCCAGAGTCGCTGATTGGCTGGCACGAATGTCTGTTTCCTCCTCCCTCCGCCCCCTCTCCGGGCAGCCGAGTCACGGGAGGCGGGTCGCTCGACGCCGGCCGTAGAGCCAAACCGGCAGGGGGGGGCGTGCTCTGGGGGGCGTGCCGGGGTGCGCCCCGCCCCCTGCCTACATCCCCGCCCCCATCCCCGCCTCCGCCCCGCCCCCGGCCCGGCGCGGCTGCCTCCTCTGCGCCGCGTCCCCCGGCCGCCTCAGTCCTCGCGGCGCGCCGTTGCCTCGCCGTCGGAGACCGCCCCGCGCCCGCAGCCCGTTCCCGGCGCCGGCGCCGCTGTCGGCGGCCAGCGCTCCGCACAGGCTCGCCCGCCGCGTGCCCGTCTTGGCCGCGGCCCTCCCAGGGTCCCTGGGGCGGGACCATGGAGGCGGACGGGGCCGGCGAGCAGATGAGACCGCTACTCACGCGGGTAAGGAGCGGGGAGGCCGAGGCCCGCAGACAAAGGCGGCGGCGCGGCGGGGGCTGGCGGGGGCTGGCGGCGGCCTCCGCGCGCCGCCGCCGGCCTTTGTGTGGCTCGTGGGGATCGCGGGGGGCGGCCGGCCCGGAGCCCTCCGGCGGACAGCTCTCCCGAGGACGCGCGTGCCCGCCGGTCTGCTCGCAGCCTCGCGGCGCCGTCTTCTCCTGCCGCGTGGACGCCGCCGTCCTCCGGCCCCGGCGGCTGCTCTTCCTGCGCCCGCCGCGCGGCAGCCTCCGGTCGGACCGTCGGTGCCAGCGCTCGGTGGAGTGTTGGGTCGCAGGCCCGGGAGAAGGACCGTGTGCCAGGTCCTCCCCCGGGCCCCATAGCAAGAGAGAGGACCGCGCCACCAGCCCAGCAGACCCCGCTGTCCCAGTGACACGAGCCAGCAGCTTTGGCAGGGGTGGGCTTGCAGAAGTGAGGTTCTTATTTAGACGGGGACAAGTGGCCCTTTCTCAAGAGACGGGGGAGCATCTGTGCCCCCCCCCCCACGACAGACTGTCTTCTTTCGTAGGCTATGACTCAAAGGATGGGGTGGTATTAATTTTCCTACTTGCAGTTTTTACTCTGACCAGCAAAAGCGGAGGGGAAGTTGCAGGGATAGATTTTTTTTTCCAGTCTTTTCACAGCAAGGAAAACAACTTTTCACTTCATTTTTTTCCCAATTAGAATTTTCTTAAGGTTCCCCTTTCCCACGTTACGTATTGTGGAGGCCACAGGCGGTAGTCATTCATTACTTCACCATATTCAAATATAAGTTCTTTAAATATAAAAGGGAACTTGCGTTTTAAGGCAGCGAGTTCGTCAGGCAGTGTTTATGGGTATGATGGGTCACAGTGATGGCGTCCTGGCAACTCTTGAGGATCTTTTTATGGTCTTTTAAAGAAAGTTAGACGGCACCTTCTCCAAGAGGACCTGTCAAATATACTGTTGCTTGTTCTTAACCTTATTTGCACGTTTTCAGCTGAACAGTAAACAGTACCCGTTTTCAGAAACTCTGTAAGCAGGGGTGGTACATCCGTAATAAGGCCATTGTGGTTCATTCATTCCGTGCAGTAGCATCCTAAGAGACTGTTCTGTGGAGTCCAGAGTGGAACCAGCTTTTTCCTGATAGAAGCTTCATTCAAGGAAGTGTGGGTGTGTCTCCAAGGGAGGCCGGGACAGGGGACAGCAGATGGCAATGAACTCACTTCTGGCATTAGTGGCTTGATAGGAGAGTGTTTTGGAAAGTCATACTCCCTAAGTCTTTGGTAGAATAAAACGACAATAATACATTTACAGAAATTAATCATAGAAAGAAGTTTCTGCAAGCTTCCAGTCCAGAAGAAGCAGTGAAAATGGGTTGACATAGTGGAAGGCTCTCTGATTTTTAAGAAGTTGGACACTTCGAAACTTAGAGCATCCCGTGCTCACTATACTTTGATAAGTAAAAGTCATAAAAATGAAATACTCTGGCGGTTGTCAGTTAAAACATTTTCTTCCCTTTTTTTTTCTTTTTTTGAAACAGGGTCTCACATTTTCCCTCAGGCAGGCCTCAAGTTTGCTCCCATCCTTCTGTCTCAGCCACACTAGTGCTATGCTTACAGGCCTTACCTACCAAGCCTCACTCTCAGTTCTAACATTCAGCTCACAGCAGACTGTTCTGCCTAGCCAGAATAGACTAAATCAAGCCGGGCTTGGTGGTACACACCTTTAATCCCTACACACGGAGGCAGACTTCTGTGAGTTCAAGGCCGGCCTGGTCTACAAGAGCTACAAGAGCTAGTTCCTGGATAGCTAGGGCTGTTACACAGAGAAACCCTGTCTTGAAAAGCCAAAAACAATAACAACAACAACAAAAACCAAACAAAAAAAAAAAGAAAAATGAAAAAATAGACTAAAATTCATAACTTACATACCTCCTTAAGTTTATAATTATGCAGAATTTGAGTTGCCATTAGGTTGATGGCTATTTATATTACTGTGAAGATGGGGCCAATCCCTTCCATAATTTAGTATCTAAGGTTTCTTCTAGGATTAGGATTTTCACTGATCATAGTTTTGGAGGGAAAATTCTTACTTCGCTTTATCTCTTGTTTGAGAGATTGAACTGGGTGAGGGAAAGCTCTCAGGAGCTAGCCTGTGCCACCAAGTCTGACTGCAACTTTTGTTTCTCTTTAGTGAAAATGTTTCCACTGTGGGTATCACTTAGAGTTTATAAGTCTTATTTTTCAGGGTAGAGTAAGTAGTTGTCAGTCATCTTTCCTAGTGTAGGCTGTAACAATAATGCTGTTCCTCTAGTTTTAGCAGATAAGCTTTCTTTTGAGAATTTTGGGAACATCCCATGAAAGGTTGCTTCTATGATTTCTCTCGTTTTTAGACTTTGACTCAGCTGTTACAACTCTAGGTATAGCTCTAGCTCTCCTGGAACTCACTTTGTATACCAGGCTGGCCTCAAACTTACTGAGATCCATCTGCCTCTGCTGCCCAACTGCTGGGATTGCACCACCATCCACCTGACTGGCTTTTTTTTTTTTTTTTTTTTTTTTAGGAAAGGTTCCCTGTTCATTTGAGGCTGATCATATAGCCAGAACTGGCCTCAAAGTGCAGTAACTTTCGGTCTCGGTCTCAACTGCTGTGATTATAGGCATGTTTCCCCTCTCCCAACTTCGTAGGTGTTAAGTGTCTCATGGATACTGGGTACTGGGAAAATAGACAAGCAAGGTAGATAGTCCTGACTTCAGTGAGTCTAGTTTGGCATATTGGGAGAACATAGTGATAACCTTTATATTTCATTTGTGAATGGCAGTTAAAACATTTCATAGTTCTGTTAGAAATAGTTCTTGAAAATAGGTATTCTGCTAAAGGGAGTAAGACTCAAGTAACCGAGCTTTTGTGAGTCTGTAAACAGCCTCATTTGGGGAACTGGGTTGCCACCGACAGCTTTTAGGTATATGGTAATGGTATCTTGCATATTACCAGAACTCTGTTAACCTTTCTGGCTTATTTTTGATAATTGGAGACTAGTTCATGGGTTTGTAACTGTAAAGGGAGACACCTGTCATCTGTCCAAGTGAAACTAGGCTTGGATTGGAGGACTGTTGTATCTGAGTCTGAGACCAGGTGATGGCTGCTTTAAGAGAGGAGCCAACACAGAGTTTCCCTTTTTTTTTTTTTTTTTTTTTTCCCCGAGACAGGGTTTCTCTATGGTTTTGGAGCTTGTCCTGGGAACTAGCCTGGGAACCAGGCTGGTCTTGAACTCACAGAGATCCACCTTCCTCTGCCTACCGAGTGCTGGGATTAAAGGCGTGAGCCACCACCGCCTGGCATCAGTTTCTTTTGATTGTGGAAAGGATATGAGAATTAGCATGGTCTTATACTAAACTCATACTAGTTGAGTAGGTTGAAATGGAAAACCAAAGTACCCTGGCATTGGAGGAACCTAGTATAACATTTTAGTGGCATGTGGTGTGCTAGCCCATATATATTTAAACTTTGGTAGTTGCTTGTCAACATCCTGTAATGGGTTGTTTTTCTTCCTCTTTCTCTCTTCTTTCTTTCTCTGTCTTACCACAGACGAGATCTCAAAGCGGATAGGATTCACAGCTACTCAAAGTGCCGTTTATGTAAAGTTGCATATGAGTTGTTTACAAGGGTAATGTTATGGGTTAGTTATAGATCTACATAGTTTAAACATTCTTTTTATGTGTGTGTTAGAAAGAGAGAGAGAGAGAGAGAGAGAGAGAGAGAGAGAGAGAGAGAGAGAATGAAAGGACAAGAACACGTAGAGATCAGTGCTCCATACAGTTGGGATAAGAATAGACACAATTTTACCCTCCTGCAGTTACCATTCTTGTGTGCGTTCAGTAGTTTTCAATTTTGAAGTAGCATGTATCAATACGAAAATTATTATAATTTTTACCAACAATAAAATATGTACCTTTTTTTACCAGAGAGTATCAAATATTTCTGTTGAGATATAATGATCTGGAAAAGTTTAAGAGTCATGTTTTTGATGGTGCTAACCCACCAAGGAGGTCTGGGATTGGCATTGTGAGATTGTGAGACAGGCCGCAGCAGTGCTGGAGGCTGGATGACTGAAGAAGTGCTAGGTTGGCCTGTGATTGCCATAGCAAGAGTGGATTAGGAAATTATGTGCTTATGATATAGATTTACATTTTATCAGGAGCCGATACTGTTTGAATGTTAATGCATTTAATGTAGCACCTTTTTCTTTACCCCTACAGTATAAGTGTATAAATTATAGTAGATTTTGACAAAGTGCCTTAGTGTTTTAAATACACTATTCTTTCTTGTGCAGAGTGTGTGATGTGAACTAATGCCTTTGCTTCCCATTCTGTCCATGTCTTTGTGGAGATCTTCCTCTGCCTATAGATTCCAAGATTGTTCTTCAAGGCTGCCCAGTTTGAGAAGCTGTTGATTGTATATCATATTTGATGAGGAACTTAGGATGTATCTTTGTAAGTAGAGTCACGGAAAAATGCATAGTTCAGTTAAAAACTGTAAAGAGTGAAACAAAACAGAAAAGGTAGAGTCACACTTGTGATATGCACATTTGATTCGGAAGGAGCGTGGAATGGTTTCCAAAGCAAGAATGAGTAAAGGGAAGGGTGATAGAAATTCTTCCTTTACAGCTTTCTATAACATAATTAATAACTTGGTGTGCATGTGCTTTGTACTTTTATATACATGATTTGCCCTACATAATAATATTTATTTAAGAAAATTCTTTTGGAACAAGTCTTACTGTATAGTCCAGGATTGCTTGATACTTTTCAGCTCAGGTTGGCCTTGAAATTTTTGTCCCCTTCCACCTCTTGCCTTCACAGTGCTTGTGTTACAAGTGTGTGCCAGTACCCTAACTTACTGGAATTCTTAATTTTGGGAATAAATAAAAGTATACAGGATCTCTTTTGCTTTAAAAATTAATGTACTCAACAAGAAAATAAATCAGGTTCATGTAGATCTCTTTCTCTCAAGTCCTCCTGATAGTTGCAGATGTTTTTGGCAAAAGTCTTTTAGGAAAAATAGGACCTATAGTTGGTCCTATCTGGAGCCCTGTTTGGGTGTAGACCAGGTTGTCCTGAATTCACACAAGTCCTCTGCCTCCTGATTAAAAGCATGTGCCGCCATGTCTAGTAGAAGCAAAAATGTGGAATAATTTTACACTTTGCCATGAAGGTAGTATTATTTTGATTTGGGAAATATCTTTTAAAACTTTAGCAGTGTTAACTGTTGGTACAGTAGACTGGAGAATGGAAGTGAGGGGGAAGACTAGTGCCTATAGACAGGAGGGTATGAGTTCTTATGGACACCTTCCGGCAGATGTACTAAGTTGTGAGTGGGCTCAGGTAGGTTGGGTGTCAGCAGTTCTCATCATCCTTGTGGTCTTTGTTTTATAGTCACTCTAGAAGTCTCTCTCTCTCCTCTCTCTCTCTCTCTCTCTCTCTCTCTCTCTCTCTCTCTCTCTCTCTCTCTCTCTCTCTCTCGGATCTTGCGATGTCCATCTGGAGAACAGGCAGGCCTTGAGCTCCCTTGACCTTGCCCCTGCCTCCATAGTGCTTCTATTACCACACTTTGCTGCTTTGATGTACGTTTAAAACTGGGTTTCTTTTCTCCTTGGGGTTCACATTGCCCCATTTAGATTGGAAGCAGAGCTCGTTTTTCTAGCAGTGACTCCTATCAAATGTGAAATTCATTGTTTTCTAAAAACTCCTAGAAGTTGGGTTCTTACACCTGCTTATGTTGTGTTTAGCTACGTGGGAGGCTAAGGTAGGGGGTTTGCATTAATTCAGAAGTCCAAGGTTAGTGCAGGTAGTATAGCCAATTTTCAAAAAAAGTTCTGACTTTTATATTCTATGAAAAGAATTGAGAACACCAAATTTTTGTTTTGTGAGAATGTAATTTATTTAAAATATGAAAAAGAGACTTTTGTATGATTAATAGTACTTCACAATAGAGCACTGTATTTAAAATTGATTAAAAATAAAGGGGACTGGTATGGCATCATAGGGTTCATGAATCACCCTCCAAAACTTGTTTCTTTTTTTTTTTTTCTGGAGAGATAGAAACAGCTTACATTGAAATCTCAAAGGAATCCAGAAGACAGCTAAAGAACGTGTCCCCATAATTAACTCACTTTGACTACATGCCTTTCAAAGGTCATAGCTTATAGCTTGCTTAAATAATTGTTGGGAATTTTTGGATCCACCCCATACCATTTACTAGTAATTTACTTCTCAGGTTGTAACGTCTGTAGGACATTCTGTCAAAGAACTGTAGCCAAATACGTTTGGGAAATGTCATACATACTTTTAGGAAATTCACAATGCATAACATTATATTAGGCTCTTGAGAAATCCTGTACTAGATAATATATATTAAACTTCGAGAGAAGGCAAGCACATTTGGTGGTTCCTAGAAAACATGAGCACCAGATCACTAATATATGTCATCGACCATTAAAACAGCAGGTCGGCGGCACGGGCTAGTAAACCTGTGCAGTGTAAACTTCGCTCTGCGCTAGTTACTGTGCAGCAGACTGAGAAACGTGCCATTCTGAAAGTTGCTTCTTGCAATCCTACCATCTGGGAAACCGAGGCAGGCCAGTTGCTGTGACTTTGGGCTACATCTTTGGAATGCACTATCTTAAAAACAAAACAAAAATATACTTATATGGCACAGGTAGAGTAATTATGGGATGTTCGCCTCCTGCCATCTGACAGTTGCTGAAGAGTGAGGTTAATCCTTTGTACTGATAGACAGGTAGCTAGAGCTAACTGATTACAGAGACCTCTCTGGGGAAAATTAAGAATGTCTGTCTGTGTAAGTACACTGGGGTGCTAAAGAGGAAGTAGAATACATCACTGTAGAGGTCTGACTGTCCTGGAACTTTCTCTGTAGACAAGGCTGTCCGTGAACTCACAGAGATCTGTCTGCCTCTCCAGTGCTGGGATTAAAGACATGCACCACTATTTATCTTTTTATAATTTTTGTTTTGTTTTTTTTTTGAGACAGGGTTTCTCTGTAGCTTTGGAACCTGTCCTGGAACTAGCTCTTGTAGACCAGGCTGGTCTTGAACTCACAGAGATCTGCCTGCCTCTGCCTCCCGAGTGCTGGGATTAAAGACGTGCACCACCACCGCCCGCCTAAAAATAATTTTTATGTTTAAACATTTATTTAAAAAAATTTTTTTGAGGCTGGAGAGATGGCTCAGTGGTTAAGAGTACTGGCTGCTCTTCCAGAGGTCCTGAGTTCAATTCCCAGCAACCACATGGTGGCTCACAACCATCTGTAGTGAGATTTGGTGCCCTCTTCTGGCCTGCAGGCAGACATGCAGGCAGAATACTGTATACATAATAATAAATAAAAAATAAAAAAAATTTTGAGTCTAGGCTGGCCTCACACTTAACGCAATTTTCTTGCCTTCATATATGTACCACCGCACTAGTTTCTAATTCCTCCTCCTCCCTCTCACCTTCTCCCCCAACCTCCTCTTTCTGAGATTGGGCATCTCTCTGTGTAGCCCAGGCTAGCCTCGGACTTTTTATGTATGCCATGTTATTCTTGAACAAAATCTCTATCCTCTGTTCTTAGTCTCTGTCATACTGGATGACCCCCAGATGGTTTTGTATATTTCTTTATGTCATGGGTTGACGTGACTTCATGAGCAGTGTTAATAGCCTGTAACATAATAATTACCTAATGTTCATGTTGTGAAGGTATTTCACCAATACTGTAGCTTATAGTAGTATATAATATCTCAAAAACATGACTAATATCAGTGACCTCCTAATTGTGTACTGTCTACCTGATTGTGTACTTTATTCATTTAGTCTTTGAAAATTTGAGTTTGTAGTTATTGGTGTTCTAATCCTGTTTATGTTCTATGTAGGAATGTGAGTCAGTGACCTGTAAAGGACAGGTTAGAGGTGTTATTTAAAATGCAGTGGCTTAGTATAAGGAAGTAACTGTTTGGTGATTGTACTGCTTATTCTTTGTCAACTTGACATAAGCTACAGTCATCTGAGGAAAAGGAGCATCAGTTGAGAAAATCCCTCCATCAGATTGGCCTGTGACATGTCTGTGAGGCATTTTCTTGATTAATGATTTCTGTGGTTGGGGTCAGCTTACTGTGCTCCTGGGCTTGTGGTCCAGGGTTGAATAAAAAAGTAAGTGTGCAAGCCGTGGAGAGCAAATCAGAGTGGCTTCCTCCGTGGTCTCTGCTTCAGCTTTGACTGCAGGGTCCTGTCTGGGTCTCTCTCAATAGACTCTAAGCTAAAGTAGACCCTGATCTCCCTAAGTTGTTTTTGGTCATGGTCTATATCACAGTACAAAGCAAGCTAGGACAGTGATGTATAACTAAAACCCTTTCTTTTTGAGACGGATTGACTGACCTTAAACTTTAGATGTTTTTTTCTGACTCCTGAATGCTGTAATTACAGGTGTGCCAGCACGCTGAGCTGGTGTTTACAGTTTCTTAAACCTAGATTTTCCCTTTGTGAAAATACTTTTTAGTAAGATTCATAAATGTTTTTAAGTTATTCACAATATACTTAAGATTCATAAATATTTTTAAGTGTTTAAATATTTTAAGTTATTTAAATTATGAGTACTATTTTTGAGGAAAAAACAGGTAGACCTTTAAAATAGTAGTGCTTCCTGGTTATTTCCAAAGTAGTGAAATTCATTGTGGGTGGGCTCGAGGTATCTTTTTACCTTCCAACGGACATTTGACAGATAATTTAGTTTATCCTAGTGTGTGTGTGCTTCTGGCATCTGTTAAGTAAAGTCCAAATAAGTGATGACCTAGGTCGTATAACCTGCTAAAGCAAAGTAGTACATAGACTAAAATGTCATTAATGCTGAGATTAAGTATCTCTGTTCCAAAGGATTTGATTCGAGAGTCAGAGTCAAGAAAACAAAAGTGTCAAAAGAGGAAAGTCAGAGTAAGTTTATCTTAGTTTATTGTATGAAACCACATACATACATGCATGCATATATAGCCCAGGTTGGCCCTGAAATTGTTGCTCTATGTTCAAATGTATATTGGGTGCTCATGCAGAGACCCAAAGTTGATGTCAAATGTCTTCCTTGATTGTCCCACAGTTTCTTTATTGAGGCAAAGTGTCTTGCTAAACCTGAGTTGCCTTTGTGGCTAGTCTGGCTCCCAAGCTTGAGTCCAGGGATCCCTGGTCAGTTCCTCTCCACTCCTGGAATCACAGGCAGCTGCCATGCCTCCCTGGCTCTTACATGGCTGCTGGGTGTTTAGACTCGGGGCTTCCTGCTTTTGCAGAAAGCACTTTGTTCACCAAACTGTCTCCCCAATCCATAGTTTGACTTTTTTGTTCTTGTTGCTATTTTGTGTGTATATGTATCTTAATATGGGGTGTGCTCATGTGTTTGTGCCTGTGTGTGTACATGGAGGCCAGAGGAAGGTGACATTGAGTGTCCTCTTTCATTCCCTGAACCTACAGCTGTGTCATGCACCCCCCTACCCCTACCCTCAGCTTCTAGGTTGGAAACTAGCAAACTGCAGTGATCATGCTTTGTCCACCTACCCTTCTTGGTGCTGGGGCCGCAGGGATGCACTGATTATTTGGCTCGTTATGTGGTTGCTGGTATTCGAACTCTGGTCCTTAGGCTTGCTTGGCAAGTGTTTTTAACCAGTGGGCCATTAAGTTACCTCTGTAGCCCCTTTAACCATTATTTTTATAATATGTTTAGTTTATTATTTACAATTTCATACATATATACAGTGTATCTTAATTCCAATGCCCCTCTAACTTCCTCTGGATCTTCCCAACACTTCCTTAACCTTCATGTTCTTCTCTTCCTCATCTTCCTCTTCTTTATAACCATTGAGTCCAGTTGATGCTGCCTGCGTGTGTGTGGTTGTGGGGCCATCCACTTGAGCATGGGCAACCTAGTAGTTGACCATGAAGAAAAGTGCCTCCCTCACTCTCTTATTCCTCACCTCAGAGTTGAATCTCATGAGCCCCCTCCATCCATGCTGAAAAGCTGATTGGCTTGGTCTTGTGCAGATCTAGTTTGACTTTTTTATTTTAAAGCTGCGTGTGTGTGTTTGTGTGAGTGTGTGTGAGAAAGAGTGTGTGTGAGTATGTGTGTGAGAGTATGTATGTGTGTGTATGTGTGAGAAAGTATGTGTGTGTGAGTGTGTGTGTGAGAAAGAGAGAGAATGTGTGTGAGAGAATGTGTGGGTGTGAGAAGAGTGTATGAGTGTGTATGGGTGTGAGAATATGTGTGAGTGATTGTGTGTGAGAGAGTATGTGTATGTGAGAGAGAGAGAATGTGTGTGTGAGAAGAGTGCGTGAGTGTGTGTGTGTGTGAGAGAGTATGTGTGTGTGTGTGTGTGTGTGAGAGAGAGAGAGAGAGAGAGAGAGAGAGAGAGAGAGAGAGAGAGAGAGAGAGTGTATGTGTGTATGGGGTCTTGTCTAAGAAGCTCAGAAGAGGGTGTCATCTCTTGGAGCTGTAGTTACAGGTTGTTGTAGGCCGCCCTACGTGAATGCTAGTGTTTCAATTTGGGTCCTCTAGAAGAGCTACAAGTGCACTTAACTGCTGAACTGTCTGTATCCCCTAGTTTAACTTTTTTGTTTTGTTTTTTAAATTTTTTATGGAGACAGAGTTTTCCCTATAGTTTTGGAGTCTGTCATAGAACCCATTCTGTAGACCAGGCTGGCCTCAAATTCACAGAGATCCACCTGTCTCTGCCTCCCGAGTTCTGGGATTAATGGTGTGCACCTCCTGGCTAGTAACTTTTTAAAATTATATTTAAATGAGTTGGAGTTTGTCCTTACCAGGTTACCTTTTAATTTCCTAGGTAAAATTTTCTATCCAGATGTAACCCACTATGATAACAGCATTGTAGGTGAAATATTGTTGTATGACTTTCCTTGGGGAGATGTGAACAAATGTTCACTGATGACAGACCAAAAAAATTATTTTACCGAATCTAGCTTAGTGAAGCAGTGAATTTATTGGGATTTCTTACAGGGCTGTAGGTGACAGATTACTCATAGCTGCTGAATCACTGAGACAGGACACAGGTTATACCCATGCTCAACTTGTAGGCAGCTTTGCCAACCCAGCAGTATGGATTAACCTTGAGGATGGGCCTGGTGATTCTTATTTATTTGAAGTGTTTGATGAGACCTGTAGGTTTTGTTTACTTCCTGAGCCTGTAGGTTTCTTTCAATTCTAAGAAAACAACCATTAGACAAGTACACTAAATTGTAACACTGTAACTAAATTGACATTTTTCAATGCAAATGTAAGTTGAATTTATATTGTTTTTGTCTTTGACATTTAAGTATGTAATAGTATTATTGTTGTATTTGCATCACTGAGGATTGAGCCCAAGGCCTCCTGAATGTTAGCAAAGTCTTTACCTTGGCCTGAGCTGTATTACTCTTAAGAAAATCAGCCAGATACGGTGCTATCCTCATCCGTACTTACGTCAAAATGTAGTTATAAAAAGTTTTTGAAGTACTATGAATATTTAATACAGCTTTAAAAATGGCCTTGAGGAGTTGTCTTTACTTACCCTATATACAATATAAGAAGAAAATTTCCTATTTCCAATCAAAGCCGTTAGGCAGGAGACTTCTGGTGAGGCCTGAATTTTGGTGGTGATGAAAACTGAAATAAGTCATGTGAAATTATTTCAGTGTGGGGGATGTGGTCTGGCCTTGCGCTTACTAAACTGTGTAGTAAATGAAGCAAGTCTTCATTTGGTTTACATGGATTGTTTTTCTACAACTATTTCCTTCTAACTTATCTGTAGAAATCAAATTAAGATCAAATATCCATGTTTATTATATTTTTGCAGACCCCCTACCATGCTATCATTTTTGCTTTTTATGGTAATACTTTTAATATTATTAGCTGTTACTAAATTACTTGATTTACAGTATTGAAGAGTAATTAAGTGAATAGTTTTTGTGATGAATAATTTATTTTCTTAAAATTACCCCATGAGATGTATGAGCAAGTAGCATTATTAGGATAGATAAGGTTACATGTGCTTTAACTTTGAGGATGGTTGATGTGTTGGAACACTGTGGCTTTGACATTGTCTAGTCCTTGATTTGAATAGTGACCAAGTTCATGGTACCTGAAAGAACTCTTGTGAAATTAAGAATGTCTACATAGTCCAGCAAAGAGGTAGGACTTGGTTTCTTTTTTTTTTTTTTTTTTCTTAAATAGATGGGTATATGGATTAATGAATGACTTTGTTTACTTGGGTTGAGGACTGAATGCAGGGCCTTTATGCATGCATATCACCTCTCTTGTTTCCTCATGCAGCACTTACTTCCATGTAGGCTGCTGATGGTGTGGCACATGGTAGATGTTTCCTCAGACATAACAAGGGCAGCCTTTATCTTCAGTAAGACAATTGATACTACTTTTTATTTGTTTTGTTTTTAGAGCAATAATAATCTGGGCTTTCAGGCAAAAAGGATTTTGGAAAACTTGTGTCTACCAACCTGACACTGATATTTCTTAATACTTGGTCTTAGCCACACATGCATGGTTTTGTTGACAAACATGAGTCTTTATTTTTCTTACTATGTCATTTAAAAGACACATGATAACCATTCAAATTACAAAATCCAGAGTGGAAGCACTTGGGAAGTTGAATAAGGAAGATTTATATGACTTCTAGCATTTTAGTCTGTAGAATCCCTTGTCTCAAAAAAATGAAAACTTGTTGAGTATATTGTTCAGTGGGTAGCATGAAATGCTATTCAAGAATGAAGTCCTGAGTGTGGGTCCCCAGCACCCACATAGAAACAGCTAGTGTGTGCCTATGACTTTAGTGCCTGTGTCCAAAGACCAGCAGGTCTTTGGAGGCTCACTGAACATCCAGTCTATATAAAATGGCAGATTTGATTTAATGAGGGACTTTGTCTTTCTCCACCTCTCACACACATACCAGAACAACAAAGCAGAAAAGAATACATATACAAGTGGGTTTTGATAACTGTATGTGGAATATTCATTTGAAGTTGCTTCAGGTTTCACATTGCAACTAACGTTTCCGAAATGAGTTGAATTAGTATTAAAGAGGAATTTCCACTGCTAATTGAAAATAGTATTTGCACTGTGTGGCGTACCATTTTTATTCCAGCATTTGGGAGACAGAAGCAGGAGGATTACAAGTTTGAGGCCAGCCTGGTCTACGTAGGGAGAACTTTTTCAATCAAACAAGAGCACAAAGTTGTCCTCACAGAAGTTTGAATTGTTTTTGATATACTTATTTTCACTAAGGTGTTACATAGCTCCAGGCGGTGGTGGTGCATGCCTTTATCCCAGCACTTGGGAGCCAGATACAGGCAAGATGCAGGCGGATCTCTGTGAGTTTGAGGTCAGCCTGGTCTACCAAGTGAGTTCCAGTACAGGTTCCAAAGCTACAGAGAAACCTTGTGTAGAAAAACTAAAACCAAAAGAAAAGAAAAAAAGGTGTTACATAAGTTACTGTGTATTTTTTTTTTATTGTTTTCTAAATAAACTCTGAGTTTTAATTCTACTATGGTAAAAGTAGATATAACTCTTAGTAACAACGACCCCTTAGAAGTCTCCAGTAATGAGTATGGAAGGGTCCTGGTCCTGGGGCTGTGCTGCTTATTTCTGCCTGCCCTTCCAGTTGTTAGAGATTGTAATGTGACTGTCAGTTTTATTAGCAATGTATTAGTAATGTAGTTGGCAGTAATTTGGTATAAATTTAGTGATCCTCAGAAACAAGTTCTCTCTGAATAAAAACATTTGGGGTTTGCTGAAATTCAGTGACCAGCTTACTGGAAAGTACAGTATGGCACACACATGGACTTAAATAGCCACACACAGGGTCCTTAGAATGTGCTCCCTTTGTTCTAGTGTTGTGGATAGACTTCCTTTAAACGGATTGCAGCTTTCTTTCAGTTCATCTTTCCTTTTCTGATTCATTCCCTTTCTCTTCCCTACACTTTGCTTTAAAGATAAAGTTTCTTGGCACCCTCCCCAGCTAGCCGTGAACTCACTGTGTAGTAGACGTGGGCCTTAAATTCCTTCTCTTCTTCCCTCCCAGGTGCAGGGATTGCAGAAACACCTGGCTTGAGTGTTTCTAAATGTGTCTGTTGCCGTCCAGATCTGGTTAGTGCCCTGACCCCTTTTCTGAGTTGTAGTTATCAGCTTGGAAGATTAGGCAACATAGAAGACAGTGATTGGCTGTGCCATAAAAGCAACTTAGAGGAGTTCATCTGTATAAAGCACAGTGACCTAAATCAGATGCGTCCTTGCTGTCCCTGGACTCTTGTAGGGATTTACTGCACTGTCATAAACAAGCTCTGTCCTGTCAGTATTACTATGGAAAGATTCCGGCTGGCAAGGAAGTTACATGTAGGTACCTATTAATTAGGATTTATGTTTTATTTACAGATAAACTGTAATTTTTTAAAGCTTAATAGTGTATCCTGGAGAAATGTGGGGCTCAGTCAACACTGGCTTAGAATGTTATCATCCCTTTGTCCTTGGCTGTGGAACTGAAGGGTAAAGCCCGGGTAGTGTTAGGGACATCTGCAGTGTCCACTCCCAAACTTCTTTTTAAGGAAGGGCAAATGGGAGGTTTAGAGGGAGGAAAGGGAAGGGATGATGTAATTACAATATAATCTCAAAAATAAAAGAAATAATTAAAAAGTTGTGTGGTGAGGATAGTTGGGAAGAAATCATCTCATGTTATGGATGCATGGAAGCTGAAATGTTTGATAGCTGTAATCACTCTACATGGTTAATAATCAGAATCCTTTGGGTTATAGCCATGTGTGATGATAGAAAAATAAATTTCTAATGGGGCTCTCTGATGTCTCTTTTAATACTGGATCTTGCAAGCTTTTGGTGTCAAAAGCTCTTATACTAGGCTTATGATACAGTCTAAGTAATTTTAGCATGTTATTCTTCATACTGTGCCTTCTAATATGTCTCATATTTTGATAATTTGACCAAGAAAAGTATATGTTGTAAATGTTCTCTTTTCGGCAAGGGAAATGACTAAGAGACTTCTGCACATCCCACTCTGGTTTTCTGTAGTAAAGAGGTAGTTATACAAGTTGTGTGTGTGTTTGATACAAGATCTTACTATGTATACCTGGTTGACTAGATCCAGCTGGCCTCAAATTTGTGATAGCCTTCTGACTGATGGAATTACAGGTGTGTAGTAATGTGTTTCTCTCTGTACCCTAGGCTGTCCTAGAATACACTGTATAGTCCAGGATGGAACTTGTGATGACTGTTGGTTTTGGCCTCTCATGCCAGAACTACAGACATGAGCCATTATGCTAGAGTAATATCAGTAATTTAAAAAAATGACTTAAAAATTTTATCTCTGTTAATTTGTACATATTTGTCTCCTAGTGCATTCTTGTTTGGCAAGTCTGTATTGGTTAAATCTTGGAGTGAGTATATCTGCCTCGTAAACAGAGTGAAATACCTAGAGTTTAAAATTTCACACCAAACCTCAGAGAGGTTTTTGAACTGGCTTGAGACAGTAGTCCTGTGTCACGTGCCTAAACTCTCATTGTTGCAGAGGACTTCTTCCAGGGTTTGTCTTGGGCTCTCTCCAGTTTCCCTGTTCTCAAACTTTCTGTTTCTTTACATTTCCTTTCTGTTGTTCCCCTTAGAGACTTTTTGTTCAAACTTGGATTGTCTTTAGGTAAATTTCAAACTCCGACATAATGTCATGGCACAAGAATCAAATATATAGATGAGTAAGTCAGGTGTTGGGGCTCACACCTGCTTCCCAGCATCCAGAAGGCTAAGACAGGAAGCTTTCCTGGGCTGCGTATGAATTCCAGTCCAGCCTGGGGTATAGATAGAGGTATTATCCCAAAACAGACAAGCAAAACATGGAGGAAGAAAAATGAACCCAAATTATATCAGTATTAAAGTTTGATTCCCCCAGTCCTGAAGATACTATGTTATTCCTCTGTTGTGTAACACACTTTATTGTGCCATTCCTTTACCAAGGAATCCTAAGTCGTTTCCAGCTTTTCCTATTACAAGCACTGTTGTAATAAATAATCTTGGACATCTGTTACTTCATGTATAGAATATTTAATCTCATTCTGGAATAAGATATATGTATGCCTTATGGATAATTAATATTATATTTTATGTTGTACTACAGTGGTACTTATGAATTTAAGAGAACTGGCACCAGAGCTGAATTAAGATTAGATTGAACATGACTTCCATAGATGTAATTTGGATGCTTTTTTAATTTTGTGTTTTTGGTTTTTCTTGTGACATGTCATTATTTATTTAGGTAGATGTTGCAAGTAATATTATACCAGTATTATTTTTAGCTATTGCTGGCTTTGTTTACTATTGTGCTCTTAGAGATAAAAATGTTGAAAGGGTCTTTTCTATGTGAAAATTAAAAAACAATTGACATTGAAATGTTATTATTTAAAAATGTCATTTAGGAGATGAAATGCTACTAGGATTGCTAGGTCCTGCTTGTTAGTGTGTCCCTAGTGAGCAGTTTCATGTCTCACATTATAAACATTTAATATGCACATGGATTGTCATGACAACTTTTACAAAAAACATATATTTTGCTTAGAGTAATAATTTTTCTGTGCATTAAAATGGTATAAAGCATTATTCCAAAACAATCCCATCTAAAATCCATGCATTTAGGAGAAGTTTTTACTCTCTTCAAATACCCAGTGCCTTTGTTCTGGGGGTTTCCGTCTGTGGCCAAATGTACCCTGTGTACTTTAGTTGTGTTTCTTCCCATACAGCCAGATGGCCAATTCACACAGCCTACACAATGCTGGCGGTTACAACAGATGCTGTCTTTACTACTCATGTTTCATAGTTGAAAAACTAGGAAAGAGAGAAATACATTTGTTTTCTGTCCTCCTTTGGTCAGTAAGTGCTGTAAGTTTTTGTTTTGTTTGTTTTTGTTTTGGGGTCCCATGTAGCCCAGACTGACCCTGAACTCCCTATACAGTCTTAGGTGACCCTTGAACTTTTGATTTTCCTGCCTCTACCTTCCAAGTTCTGGGATTGCACCTAGTGTGTACAGTCCTGGGCACTGAACCCAGCACTGTTCATGCTAGCTACACTACTGTGTAGCTGCATGCCGAGCCCTCTGTCTGTAATACTGAAAGATTTTAACTTTCAGCCAGTTTTGATGGCTCATACTTTTAATTCTAGCACGTAGGAGTTTGAGGATTGCCATTAGTTCAAAGCTAGTCTGGGTTGCGGAGTTAAGCACACACCTCCCCCAGCTTGGGATTAGAGATATAGCTAGCTTGGTGTCAGAGCATTTGCCTAACATGTGCACGGTACCAGAACTGTCAGAAACTTAATAACAAAATTTTATTTTGTTATGCTAGTTACATTTGAGAAATGTAGTAGCAACTAGATATTTGGAGTTAGTTTTTCTTCAGACATATTTTTCTGAGCAGTTGAAGTTTGGTGTAGATTCCATCAAGCCTTTTTCTTCGCTTATTACTAAGTAGAAATAAACACCCAGAAAACAAACATTTAGGAACAGAACAGGTTTAATTGATTTTAACATACATGTAATTTTATTTATAACTCTACAGATTGCTGTTTCACTAAATAATATGTCCTTGAGATCTTTCCTAATTATGTATTTAGATCTTTCAGGGTGTTTGTTTGTTTGTTTTTGTAGCCCAGGGTAGTCTTGAACTCGGTATCCTAAAGTCTTTCAAGAGTCTCCTGTTTCTGCCTCCCAAGTGTTGGTTGGTATTAGAGGTCTTTGCTACCCCAAAACCTACTTCTAGTTTTTAGATTTTTCTCCCCCCTATGCTCTGTTTCTGTCTGTCTGTCTCTCTGTGTGTGTATGTATTAAACCCACAGCTACATTCCCAGCCTATAGGTCTTTTCCCCCCAAAGTATTTGTTGTATTTCTTAGTTCAAGTAATACAAGTGACCTGTTTTTGTTTCTTTTCTTTTTTCTTTATAAGTAGAAATTCTAGGTCTGGTGTGGTGCAGGAGGTAGGGACAGGTAGGTCTCTGTGAAGTCAAGATCAGCTTAGTTCTACATTGAAACCTTGTCTAAGAAAAAAAACAAAGAACCTACTTCATTGAGAATGGAAGGAAATCTTAGGGTGTAGTCTCACAGGAATAGGCTTAGTAAATCAGTAAAGGGGGTATCACCTACATCCTCTGAGGAGTCTGTTGTTTTCTTATTGTTGTTGTTTTTTTTTTTTTTTGCACAGGTGAAAGTATTTTTCTCTGACAAATATTTAAAATGATAGAGTATGCATATTTTAACTCAATGTAATAGTAAAGTAAGTGTTTGCTAAATATAGAATAAATGGTAGGTAGTGGACATGTAGGGTATTTTTAGTGTAAGCTAATTGGCTTTGTTAATGCATCTGTACATGTCAGTAGAGCTGTGTTGTTGGTTTGAGGCCAAGAGTCAGTTGTAATATTTCTTATCCTGGCAGTTGAACAGGGTAAGGGAAAGCTTGGATGGGAGCAGTTAATCCCTTTAGTGTGGACAGTGTGTTGCCTCTTAGGACTCAACCTTGGCCTCGGGTTTAGGAGAGAACTTGTCAATTGCAGGATTGGTGTGTATATGAACTCACAAAGGCTGGCAACATGCACTGAGCCTTCATGGGTCTAAGACAAAAGAGGAGGTGACGCAAGCCCAATACCTAACCCAATATCTCTAATTGATAACATCTTACAAAGGAATAATTGTTTTCCCCAACGGAGCTTTACTGGGTATACAGACCCCTATTAAGGACAGAACCCATGCCAAGCAGTGGGTGACTAACACAAAACAAACTCAGTGGCATTTTTGAAAGATCTTTGTCTCATAATGCTCAATCCTGATGTGTTTAGAAGGCTTTGTTTCCTTGGTGTCCTCCATCCTTTCTGGCTCTTCTACAGTTTCTACCTCCTTTTCTGTAGTGTTCCCTGAACCCTGAGTGGGGGAGGGATTTGATGGAAACATCCCCTTTAGGACCGAGTGTTCTGAGGTCTCTTACTCTGCACATTGTCCAGTTGTGAGTATTTGTTCCCATGTGCTACAAGAACAATGATGGCTGAATAAGACATTAATCAAACTGCTGGTGGTGGCGCATGCCTTTAATCCCAGCACTTGGGGAGGCAGAGGCAGATGGATCTCTGTGAGTTTCGAGGACAGCCTGGTCTACAGGAGCTAGTTCCAGGACAGCTAGGACTGTTATACAGAGAAACCCTTTCTTGAAAAACCAAACCAAAAACAAACAAAAAGGTGCTGAACTATGAGTATAGCAGAATATCACTAGGAGTCATTTTGTTGGCTACATTCCTTTAGAAGAACAGTAGTAGTATTTGGATTTCTGTCCTCTCAGGTTCCTGGCTACCCAAGCAGTGTTGCATATGGATTCCATCACATGTACCAAGTCTTAAGTCCATCAGATAGTAGTTGATTACTCCTACAAGTTTTGTGCAGCGATTGCACCGGTGCATCTTCCAGGCAGTTCACCATTGTCAATGGAAGGGTTTGCAGCTGGCTTGGTGTTTCCCTTTCTCCTCAGGTAGCATGCAGAGAACCTTCCAGTGTCATGAGCCCTATTAGTAGGAATGAAGACTCTAGTTAGGCACCAGCTCAACTTCTTGGTGTACAATAAGGTGTGTAAGTGCTGTCTTCAGTAATGGAAGCAACTAAAAAAACCTTGGCAATAGGCTGGGTTGTGTGAGGTTGTCCTTGGGTCACCTTTGGCCAGAAACTCATTAGATTTACCAATTCCTGGAGCATGAAGTTTGGTTTAACGGTGAGATGTTCTGTTGGATTTTGTAGTTTCTCACTCTTGAGCTGTTTTATGTTTTAGGGCCTGGTTTTGTTTTTGACTTTGGCCCCATTTCTAAGGAAGTCTGGAGAACGTAGACTAACCAGACAAACTGGTGTCTTTTTCTCAGTTCCTGTTAAAGTGTAGAACCCTAGCGAGTCATCTAACTTCTTCGAATTAACTTGAACACTGTCCATACAGACATCTATTTGAGGTTTTCTTTGGGTGTCTAGCTTTAGAAAGTATGTCTGGATAGCTGGAAACCTGTATTTCCCTGGTTCTATGTCTGGTGCTAAATTTAATGGATTGGCTAGTAAGTTGGGCTAGTAAGAAATTTATTTGAAAAATTCAAGCAGACCAACTCTGGTCCTGAGTTTAGAAAGTGAGAATTTGGGGGCCAGTAACACAAAAGGTTGCGCAAACCTTTCCAGAGAGCCGCATGTGGTTCAACTCAAACCCAGAACCAGGATTTGAGAGATGAAGGGTGTTACCTGTTTGCATGTGTTGACAGTTGTACAAATACATTTATCCTTTGTAGATGACAGTGGTCACAATGCTCTGTTAAAGTTGTTAGGACTTGAGAAAGCTGATATAAATTACAAGCTTCTTTTTAAATGGTCCAAACTGTTTTGTAACACAAACATTAACAGGTTATATTTTTGTAGAGCTGGGGAGGGAGCAGTATGATTAAGATTGAGTTTTCATATCATAAGCCAGAATTTCCCTAGAAGTTACCACTTTGGTATTTCTTGTATCGGGAAATGAAGTGTTCTAACTTTTACTAGCTGTTTGTTAACGTACAAGTAAAAAATGGTACTATATATTGACCTGACCACTCATTTTTGAAAGTTTTGTGTTTATCTGTAATCTATGGCAATTGTTGTTTTTAGAGCAAATGTCAAAACAAACAAGCATTCCACCCTGATACTTACGACAGCATTCCTTTCACATAAAATTTGCTTTTCCCCCCTTTGGTCCTGTGTATACTTTACTGAGGATAAATTTAGTATTTCAAAAAATGGTTTACAGCCCTTTGCTGATTTTATTCTTATCATAAGAATATAACTGAATTTTAAAAGTTCCTGTAAACACTTTTTAAAAGATGCAGTTGCTCTCAGAACTTTATTTTGTGTGAAGGTACCTGCTTTTGGCTCTTTGAAATAATACAGATGAGGTTTTTGTGTGCATTGGTTTATAGTAAAGGAGAATGCCTTTCTTCTAGGGTCCTGATGAAGAAGCCATTGTAGATCTTGGCAAAACTAGCTCAACCGTGAACACCAAGTTTGAAAAAGAAGAACTAGAAAGTAAGTTCATTTAAAATATTTTTTTAAGCTTAGCAGGGAGATGACCAGCTGATGCCTGCCAGTGTTCTTAAGATACTTTTTTTTTTTAATATTTATTTATTTGTTATGTATACAATATTCTGTTTGTGTGTATGCCTGCAGGTCAGAAGAGGGCACCAGACCTCATTACAGATGGTTGTGAGCCACCATGTGGTTGCCAGGAATTGAACTCAGGACCTTTGGAAGAGCAGGCAATGCTCTTAACCACTGAGCCATCTCTCCAGCCCAAGATACACTTTTTTTAAGTTTTAAGTTTTTCCTGCTTCTGGAAACATTGTTGTAGTCAGTGTTTGTTTAGAAGACTACTGAATACTTCTGTGGTGTAGCACAATGAATAATATTGTAGAAGATATTCTTTTTTTAAAAAAAATATGGTCTTTTTTTAAAGATTTATGTATGTATGTATGTATGTATGTATGTATGTATGTATGTATGTATGTATACAGTGTTCTGTCTGTATGTATGCTTGCAGGCCAGAAGAGGGCACCAGATCTCAGTACAGATGGTTGTGAGCCACCATGTGGTTGCTGGGAATTGAACTCATGACCTCTAGAAGAGCAGTCAGTGCTCTTAACCTCTGAGCCATCTCTCCAGCCCCTGTAGAAGATATTCTTACCTATGGTCCTGAGTATTTATTTTTTGCTGAATTATTGGCATAGATAGATTTCATAAAGCCTTTCCCATCTCATTGATTACTTGCCATTACTTCGAAAAATGAAAGGTAATGATTACAAAATGCTCTTGTCCCTTCCCCACACTCTTGGTGGACTGGCTGGAGCACCAGATTTGAAGCTGCAGCATCCTTAGTTGTCATCAGTGCTCAGTGGTGCTGCAGTGACCAGCACTTAGAACTGTGCAGCAGACGAGCTCTTTGTCCTCCTGCATGGGAAGAGATCCTATTAAACAGTTTTTCTTCTTTGTTAGGTTTCAGAAATAGTTTTGGAGTTATAGAATGTCAGCATACACAGTACAGAACATTTCTGCGTGTACCTTATACAGGTTCATCTAATGTTAAGAATATTATTTGTGAAATTGTACCATTTGTGAAAATACAGAAGTTAGACTGAATAACTCGAAAAGGATTTGCTTACAGTTTCCTAAGCTGAAGCTTTTATTTGGAATTCATTGATTTTTCTATTAATGGCCTCTTCTGTTCTGAGGACCCAGTTATAATGTCTCCCTAGTCTCCTATAATGCATGTGGGTTTCTCATTCTGACCTAGTCTTCATGACAGTGACAGTGGAGGAGGAGTGAGTGGGTGTGTGCTTTGTGCAGGGTCCTCAGTTTGCAGTCCCCATCTCTGTGCAGCAAGTCTATGGATATGATATCACTTATTGGTGACTTAATGTGGAAATTTGACTAAACTGGTGTTTGTGGCAAAGCTTTCATTGACACTTTATTAAAATTTGCCACTCATTTATCAGACTTTCTTTTGGGTGGTGGGGTGGGGATGGGGTTTCAAGGCAGAGTTTCTCTATGTAGCTTTGGAGCCTGTGCTAGAACTCACTCTGTAGACGAGGCTGACCTTGAACTCACAGAGATCTGCCTGCCTCTGCCTCCCAAGTGTGGAATTAAAGGCATGTGCCATTACTGCCTGACCCTGTATCAGGTTCTTAATCTGTTGCTATTAAGAAAGAGATGGAGTCCTCTGCATTTTATCCTGAATTTTCTGCCTCTGCCCCCTGAGTGTTAGGCTTGTGTCTTTGTGAGCTAACATGCCTGGCTAAAAATGGCTTACAAGTTTAAGAATACTCCATGTATCAGAGGGTACAAAGAAATAGCAAGACTGTCTTTAAATCCTTGAGTTTTAGTATATTTTTTACTTTTCTTTTTGCTATGAACTCAATAGAATTTATTTGTATCTTGGTATATTGGGTTGGTGTGCCAAGTGCTAGTTGGACCTATGGGATTGTGATCTTAGCACACAGCAGTGGGAGTTGACACTTCAGGTACAGTTCCACTCAAATAAAACTGTCAAATCAGTGAGTTTACTTACAGTTTTTACTTTAGTGAGATATAATTCACATAAGTACAGTAAGCCATTTAAACGTATTAAGTTCAGTATTTACATGCTGTTGCTCTACAGCTGTCCAAGTTTTAGTTCCAAGATATACCTGTCATCACTGAAGAAACCTTGAATAATTATGTTTTAAATCTGTAATTTCTAGTATAGTTTTTCTAATGATCGAGTTTTGATTTCTATAGAGGTGGGTCAAGTTCTTATTATGCTAAGTAGAGTTTTTAGAGATATTTTAACTAGTAAGTTTTTTGTGTTTCTAGAAGTTTGGTTATTTTTACTCTAAAACTTGCTCATTTACTTAGTGTATTTGTTGTTGTTTGTTTTTTTTTTCTTTTTTCTTTTTTTTTTTTTTGAGACAAGGCCTTGCTGTGTAGCTCAGTCTGCTCAGGACCTCACTAAATAGCAGGTCTGATGGTTAGTCTTCACTGTCTACTTGACCAGCTTCAGAATCACACAGTATCCACACCTGAGGGCTTCTCTGTGAGGGTGTTTCTAGTGAACTTTAACTGAAGAGGGAAACCTGCCTTTAAGGTGAGTGATCCCATGGCTTGGGATCACAGACTGAAAGAAAGGGAAAACGAAGAAAGACAGGAGGGTGGCAAGGAAAAAGGAGAACGCTAGCAGAGGTTTTGAAATCCCAATTTTGCTTCCTGATGTGTCAAGATCTGAGCAAGAGCACGGTGTGTCTGCTGTCATGCCTTACTGAATTTGGTGTACTTCTATATCTCATCAAAATAAGCTGAAATAAATTCTCCTTTGTAAATGTTGCTGATCATGTATTTGATCTTAGCATCTAGAAAGGCAGCATGAGAAAAGTAGCTAATATATCAGTCTGGCCTTGAACTTACAGTCCAGCTTTAGTTTCCCAAGTGCTTGGACACATCGCAACAGTATTGGTTTGGAAAGTAAAACCAAATTTTACTGAGTCAGCAAATTTGCAAGAGGCCAGGCATGGTGGTGCATTCCTGTGATCCCCACATGCAGGCAGAGGCAGGAGGAGTTTGAGTTTCGTGCTAGTCTAGCAAGATCCTGTCTCAAACGCTAAAATGAGAACAGAAAATCTCATCTAAGGATAGAGTTTTTAAAGTATTAATTTACTGACCATCTTAGGATATTTTTTTATGAAAATAATATTGTTAGCCTAATATTTCAGCATATTATAAAGGCAAAAAGCAACTCTGTCATTTTTCCATAATTGCCTATTTTTTTTTTGAATTTGTAGTCACATCTCTTTGTATTCAGCACAACAATACAACTTCAGTAGTGAACTGTTGAAACATTTGAAGAAACCAGTTGTTGCTTTAGTAGTGGACACAGTGTGGTTAGCTCTGTGACTAGTTCATTTGATTTAGTGGACAAAATAGAGACTACCCTTTGTGCTTCTTGGTGTGATCAAGTACAAAGGATCATATTTTCCCCATGGTAGCTTTTCTTATTCTAAAAGTACACAGTAAGGTGTTATTAAGTCTTATCTGCTACTCTCTCTCTCTTTCAAAACTTTTACTAGGCCACCGAGCTGTATATGTTGGTGTTCATGTACCATTTAGTAAAGAGGGTCGTCGGCGTCACAAGCACCGAGGGCACAAACATCACCACAGGAGAAGAAAAGACAAAGACTCAGATAAAGAAGATGGACGGGAGTCTCCTTCTTATGGTAGGAAGAAGTTGCTCTTCACTAATGGCTTGAACTTTTTTTCTAAGAAGTTTCATGTTTCTCACTTCATTCCTATGAAATAATTTAGCACATTGGGAGGAGGCCAATTAAAGTGGGGCATTTTTGTTTTGTCTTTTGAGGTAAGGCTTCTATGAGCAGCCCAGGTGGCCTCAGGCTTATTAGGCTTCTAAATGCAGGCACCATAGGCATGGGCCACCAGGATTTTTTTTCTCATCTCTATTTATTCTCTTTTCTTCATCTCTCTTCCCTGTCCCTTCCCTTTTCCTTCCCTTCTGCTATTCCATCCCTTCTTTCTGTCTGCTGGGTCATTAGGTCCAGGGCCTTTGTGCATGCTGGGTAAGCATGCTGCCACTGAGCGATTTCTCATCCCATAGTAACTTAAGATTTCATTGATAGAAATGTGGTCATGGTGGTAGTGGGACCCTCGTTTTCTTTTATTTAAAACTTTGAATATAAAAACTTGGTTCTTGTCATTTAGCTTTTTTTTTTAAATATAATTTTTTATTGAAAAAAAAAATTTCCGCCTCCTCCCCGCCTCTCATTTCCCTCCCCG
>NW_026067998.1:3450793-3567892 GCF_014885135.2 Alexandromys fortis
CCAGCAATGCCACTCTTGGGAATATACCCAAGAGATGCCCGATCATATGACAGGGGCATTTGTTCAACTATGTTCATAGCAGCATTATTTGTAATAGCCAGAACCTGGAAACAACCTAGATGTCCTTCAATGGAAGAATGGATGAAGAAAGTGTGGAATATATACACATTAGAATACTACTCAGCGGTCATTTAGCTTTTAAATGAGAGTTGTTTTGTATCCTTTTACTCTGGAGAGAGCAGAAAGCTACATTGGATATTTTCTGCATACACTCTCAACACTTGCATGCAGACCCAGTGAAGGCTTTGACACACTCATGGGACTGAGGCATTGGGGTCCTTGACATGGCTGTGCTAATGTCAGTAACACACATTCCCTCACCCCTACATCATCCCGTATCAGTCATGTCACTGGTACACCAGGGAGTCTATCTCTCCCTGTAGGTCAGTGTCTAATACGACTAAGATAGTCATCAGTTCAAGACTGATTTCTCTGTGTCTGGTCACCAAAGATTATGGTGTCTTCAGCAGTAGGATTCTATGTTCAGTTGGTTGACAACCAAGAACAGTTGCAGTAGCCTGTGTTGTTTCAATACCCCTGGGGCTTCTTGACCAATAACATGGAGGGAGATAACTATTGCATTTTGAAACTGTTCTCTGGTTGGACAAGACTTGTAAGACAGTAGTTTGGTCTCTGGATAGCATATAGCACAGGCTCTTAATTGTGAGAAGAGGCTAGAAGGATAAGTTCAGTGCTTGCCTGAACTGACTGCCCAGGAACTGTTTTCTAGTGTGGTAGCACAAGGTAAGGCCTGGTCAGCTCTCAGGAATCTGGGTTAAAAGAATCCAAAAGCAGTAAAGTGTTTCAGTCTTGTTGAATGAGAAGAAGACAGGCAACAGAGATAGGGGCGTGCACAGCACAGGTCTGACTAATAACCCAGGACTGTGTGAATCCAGACTGTATACATAAAGACTTGTCAGGTGCAGCTGATGCAGTGCATAGAGACTTAGGCCATTTGATCCTTGTATGTTAGAAAGAAGGAATGGGAGTCAGATACCATGTTCTAGCTTAAGAGACTAAGGGCAAGGGTAAAACCTATTAAGCTCAAAGAAAGGAACAAAAACTAGAAATGGAGAGATGGCTCAGTGAAGAGAGCTTGCTGCTCTTTCAGAGAACATGTGTTCAGTTCCCAGCATCTACCTCAGGCAGCTCACAAGTGCCTGATTACCTGTAAATCAAGCCACAAGGGATCTGGTAACTTATTCTGGCTTCTGTAGGCACTATATACTTGTATACTAATCCTATACAGGCACATGCACATACATACTCACACATATAATTAAAAAGTAAATCACTGGGTGTGGTGATGCATACCTTTTATTCCCAGCCCTGGGAGACAGAGGCACATAGATCTCTGTGACTTTGTGTCTTCACCTCTCTCTGCTTTATTGCTCCAAGGCAGGCTCTCTCAGCTCTCAGAACTTGTCTTATCTCTTTCCCAGTGTTGGGGTTACAGGTATGCATGGCAGTGCCTGGCTTTTTATGTGGGTGCTTAGGATTTGATCTGAGGTCCTCATGTTTGCAGAGAAAGCCCTCTTATGGCTGAACCTTCCTGAGCCCCTGTGTCCATGTTTTGCCTTTGCAACACACATTGTGATCTGCAGACCTAATGCTTAAGAACAGCATGATTGTGTTTAAAAACAAACAAATAATCTCAATGTTCGAAGTTTACAGTTGGGGGGGGGGATACATTCATAGCTGTCTCTGGCCACATGTCTGGAGAGTATTTTTTAGTAACTAAGAGAAAGGCTGAAGTATCCCATCTTATTACCTTTATACAGCGTTGTCCTGGAGCTCTTAATCTGTGAAGGATGGAGGAGAGAAGTGGGGGCGGTGCACGTGACATGCATGCATGGCAATAAAGGAAGGAAAGTCTGCGGATGTTGGGCCATGAGACAGTAAATCTAAAGAGTTTGCAGAACTATGGGACTAAGAGAATCACTCAGAGTAGAAAATCAACCTTTTCTCACGAGTAGCAGTGAATACTCAGAAATGGAATTAAACATACCACTTACAGTAACACTAAAAAAGTTCTTTAGTAATAAATCCAAGCAGAACATCCAGCAAGTCCTGTATGCAGGAGTAGTTGACCACAGTAGTATTGCCTTCCCTCTAGGCATTTGTTTAACACAACACCTATGACAACTTTTCACATGTTTTGTGTATCCGTTCTCCCAGTTCTTACATTTTCAACTTTCTGGAGGGTTCCTTGTTGGACCTTCCTCCTTTGGTCTCCACATCACTTAATTTTCTGTGTTTTTTGTCTTCATTTCTCATTTCCTTGTGTCTATCATCTCTTCTGACATCTCCCTTTAACTGTCCTCTTCAAGTGTTCTGCCTGTTGCATCCTAAAGGGGCCTGGAGAATTGTTTACCTAGACGTCAATTTTAGTGCGACTTTATTTCTCATGTAGTGCAGGGTGAATATTGTCTGTGATTGAAAGCCTTAAGGTTTTCTACTATTTAAGAGGTAGTGTCTATTTTGTTAGTGTGCCTTTTGCAGTGGCTCTGACCCAATCCGCAGCTGACAGTTCTATTTCTCTAGAACAGCAGGAGAGCTGGCTGGCACATATTGACAGCTGCAAGTTTCATATCACTTTCTAAAGCTTGAAGGCTTCCTTTTAATCCATGAACGTAGCTATCTTAACTACTTTATTTTATACTTCCATTATGCATATATCACTTGAATATATATACTATGTATATTTTGGAAATAAGATTTGTACAACCCTGGCTTGTCTGGAATTTACTGGGACAGTGTGTCAATTTCAAAGCTTATCCTTAAATGAGTGTGCCGTTGTTTTGTTAAGACACACCATCGCAGAGGGTGCAGTTCATCCTCGGGACTGAAGACGATGATGAGGAGCACATTCCCCATGACCTCTTCACAGAGATGGATGAGCTCTGCTACAGAGATGGAGAGGAGTATGAATGGAAGGAGACGGCCAGGTAACTCTCTGTGCTCACTCTCGGCTTTATGAAGCGAAATCACAAGAGAGAGTGCCGATGGTTTCTGTGTTCACTATTTATTTAGTTACTCAGGTAGGCTCTTGTTTTACACCCCCAGCTGATCTGGACTTTAGGATGTAGCCCAAGCTGGTCATGGACTTGCAGCAATCCTCCTGTTTCTACCTACTTAATGCTGGGATTATAAGAATGAGCCACCTTTCTGGGGCTCTACATTAGAAGATTTCCTAGTTAATGCCTGGAAATTTTCTTTTGTTCTTTGCTCTCAGTTTATTTCTTTGAATGAGCTCATTTAGTATGTTAATACCGTTTGTGTGGTTGGTATTAAGATGTCTGAACAGATTTGAAGTTAAAAATCCTATGTTGTGAAATGCTGCAGTTTTGGTTTTGTGGGCTTACTATTTTAAATTCATGCAATGGTAATTTATTTACATATTGTTAAACTACAATCTTATCATGCGATGTAGGTGTCAGATTTGATGGCTGCAGACAGTGTATACTATTGGCCTAATTTGTGGAAATGTATTTGAGGCAGAATTTTGTTCCAGTAGTGATCTCTTGTTTCTTTTTAAAAATCAAGCTTATGTTTATGGTATTAAAATAAACAAATGGAATGTCCACTGTTTTTTAGTTTTTTTATATTATCCATTTAGGTGGCTGAAATTTGAGGAGGATGTTGAAGACGGTGGAGACCGATGGAGTAAACCATATGTGGCAACTCTCTCCTTGCACAGTCTCTTTGAATTGAGGAGTTGTATCCTGAATGGGACAGTCATGCTGGATATGAGAGCAAGCACTCTTGATGAAATAGCAGGTTATATAGTAAACTGACTTTTTTACGTTAAAGAAAATTAGATAAAGAAAATAAGGTGTGATTTTAAGATACTCATTTAACAACTGTGTATGGAACTAGTTCTACTCTTTGTAGGGGCATCGTAGGTTTGTGTAGAGACTAACACATTAAATTAGAAGTGTGATCACTGCCATAAGCACATAAATAGTCTGCTCTCTGAGAAAGTCTCCCAGGGTAAAAGCCCAGTGAGAACATTAAATACACAGCCTTCGAGTATTTGCTTAGTGTATGTAAGGGTTCCATCCCTAAGAGAAAGAAAAAGCAACAACAGAGAAAGTCACCCCACTAGACTCATCTTAGTGCCATTGTTTAAATCTACACGGGGCTGCAGAAGTGGCTTGGAGACTAAACACATTTGTTGTTCTTGCAGAGGATTTGGGCTTGGTTTCCTGCACCCCCTTGGCAGCTCTCAGCTGTCTGTAACTTCCTAGGGATCTGGTGCCCTTTTCCAATGCCTACAGGCTTCTGCAAGCACATGGTACATGTCAGGAACAGACACAGATTTGTAAAATAATAAATATACCTTTAAAACTTTGTATGTATTTTTTTGTACATTGAAAATATGCCCAGTAGTGCACAGAGCAGTGCTGGCGTCCGTCCTTTCTTTCTTCCATTCCTTTCACTTTTTGACAGAATTTGCCTTGTCTGGGATTTTTATCTACTTCATTGGTCTGTGCCTCTTGCAGAGTAAGAGCTACCACTTCTTTCCTGCCCTGTTCCTAGACTGCACAGACAATTAGACGTCTTTGGAGCCTGTGCCATTGAATATTTAGTTAAATAGAATTCACTGCTACTCATTCGTTTATTAACTAGAATTTACCATATCTATATAGGAAAGCCGCCTCTTTAAAACACACTGGATAATGTTCATATTTATCTTCATGCATATGCTTAGATAGTGTTTATATAGTAAAAATACTATTTTTTTTTTTCATTGAATAGATATGGTGTTAGACAACATGATAGCCTCTGGCCAGTTAGACGACTCGATAAGGGAGAACGTCAGAGAAGCTCTCCTGAAGAGACATCATCATCAAAACGAGAAAAGATTCGCCAGTCGGATTCCCCTGGTTCGATCTTTTGCAGATATAGGCAAGAAACATTCTGACCCTCACTTGCTTGAAAGGAATGGTGAGATAAGTTGTGGTGTCCAGTTTTCGCTAACCTTTCTCTAACGGAAGCTGTCTGCTATATTAGTGTGTGCTGCGAGGACGGTGTGTCTCCTGTTATCATTCTCACTTCTTCATTATCTATCACAGGCTGACCTGGAACACTGTGTAGCCTTTGCTGACCTTGGACTTGGAATTCTTCTTCCTTAACCTCCCAAGTGCTAGAAATATAAGTCTCTATTAATAAGACCAGTGTGCGTTAGAAATCACTTGGATGAAGTAAAAGCATTCACCGTTATTAAAAGGTCATAACTTTCCTTAAGCAATCTATAAGTACAGTCACTGTCCCTTACCCTTAATCACATCTGCTTCTCTGTTGGGATTTGAGGTTTCTTCCTTAAAAATTATTTAAGAGGCATACATTTATAATCTGTAATTTTAATGTTTTTAGTTCTAAATACTGAGTTTACTTTACGCCTATATCAAATTGATTTGCCTCCTAAACTGATCATAAACGAGCACTTTGGGAGTTGGTTTCAGATATTCATATACCTTGTGGAAGGTTTCACGATAGGGCTGTCTGATGCAAATGGCAGACAAGCTGATGTCTTTCAGTCCATTGAGAATGGTGCGAACCCAGGTGCCGAGACCCAGTTCTACCATTCCTTTCAGAGGATGGTGGCATCTTATGTAGGACTTGGGGAGACAGTGTTTTTGTTTTTTAAATTTTACTTTTCTATTGTGTGTACACGTTTTGCCTGCATTTATGTATGTGCACTACATGAGTGCCTGGTGCCTACGGATGTCAGAAGAGGCCATTGGATCATCTGGAACTGGAGTTAAGGATGGTTGTGAGTTACCATGGGGAACTTCCTGTGGAAGAGCAGCAGGTCTCTTTAACTGCTGCTGAACCATCCTTTCCTCCCCAACTCTAAATAGTCAGTTAGTTGTCAGTTTCTGAGAACTAATGCACATTGAATATTCATCTCACCTTACTGTTTTCTTTCCAAAGCAGGAACACACCAGTATGGTTCTCACTTGACTCTTAAACAGAACTGTGATAACAGAACCTAGACAGGCCAGGTGCAGCCGACAGGCCAGATGCAGTGGGTCGTTACTGCCTCTGACTGTCATGACAGGAAGCCTAGGAGAACTGCAAGCTGGGACAACTGGGATATGGGACACAGTAGCTTTCTGCTCTTTGTCTGTCCCTGTTCTCCACTGTGATGAAGTAAATTTATTTACTTCAAGGACTCTACTAAACTTCTATTCCTCATATTCAGTCAATGTTTTCTTTTTATCCTCTTTGTAGTTTAATTTCTTTTCATCATAAGACAATGGCTATTCTTAAGCAATTTTACTTTGTTAATTTTGTTACATTATAGGTATAATGTAATAACCTTTTCTGCATGTAGCTCCTTAAAAGATAAACGATAGTTGTTTATGTATTAACAATTGTTTCTACTAATTTATTTTAGTTAACATACAAATAATAGATTTATCACATTCTTTATTTTTGCTATATTTGAGTCTCCTGATCATATAGCTTTGATTCCTTAGTCCACAAGAGATTGTTACATTTCTCAAACAACTACCATTTAGTTTGAAAAGGCCACAAGGGAAAGAATGTTTCTCTTTTATGCTCACTTACCAGTGTATTCCTATGCTTTTGAAATAGTCTAGACTACCTTTCCTATTGCTCTTGTTAAGATGGTAAAATGCTTTGTTTTTAGCTAGCTAATGCAGCAGTTGTGTATAGTTGATTAACTGGCTGGACTATGGTAGAAGCAAGACGTGCTCTGAAATATTGACCTAAAACTTAATGTTATAATTCTTATAATTCTCTTTGTTTCTCTCATTTTCTTTCTTTTTCTTCCTTTTTTCCTTCCTTTTTCTTTTTTTTTTTTTTTCTTTCTGTGACAGGGCCTTACTGTGTAATCCTGTCTGGCTTGAAACTTGCTTTGTAGACCAGGGTATCCTTGAATTAAGATTTATCACTCCTGGCTATAATTCTCTTGAAAAATAATTCTTACAAATTGTCTTGTATTTTTAAAATGTACTTAAGAACACTGGCCAGCCTCTTGTTACACACATTTGTTACCAGTTTTAAGCTAATTATTAGGTAATGCTAATATAGAGTCTTGACATCTATAGATGTTCCTAGTTAGGAAAAATGTCCAATAACTTTTCAGTGACATTATAACAAGTAAGAATGTGACTGACCTCTAACCCCACAGATGAATCTGAAGCTTGTGATTTGTGGTTTGAACTGAGTTTTGTGTTCTCTATTTACTTAATACAATGGAAATCATTTTTTACTTACTTGTTTTATCTCAGGCGAAGGCCTGTCAGCCTCCCGCCACTCCTTGCGAACAGGTCTGTCTGCCTCAAACCTTTCCTTGAGAGGAGAATCGCCTTTATCTGTTCTTCTCAGTCATCTTCTCCCTTCTTCGAGAGCTGGAACCCCTGCAGGCTCAAGGTGTACCACCCCAGTACCCACCCCTCACAGCAGCCCTCCTTCCAGCCCTGGCTTAAGTCGCCTGGCCTCCAGAAGTTCCCAGCTGAGTCAGCCTCAGGCCCCAGAGCTACTGGTGTCACCCAGCAGGGATGATATTCCCAGAGTAGTAATTCATCCGCCCGAGGAAGACATAGAAGCACTCAAAGACCAAGAGCAGAAGAATGAGGAGAATGTTGACTTCACTCCAGGCAACTGTCCAGAGTCCTCCACGTGTGGTGCCCTGCCTCTGGCTCACCTGCACTGAGAATGCCTGTCACACATAGCTTGAGCAGCATATGTAGATAGCGCTTATGATTGGACAGCTGCATGGTCTTGCTCTTTACAGTGTATTACAGAACAGAATAAAGTCATTAAAACTTAGGCTATAAAAATATTATGAAGAAGGCCCATAATTTTTTTTGTTTTTGTTTTTTTAGAGATCACGATATTTGGGTAGTTTAGCAAACATATTTTTGATGTGACTTCGAGAATGGTGGTGGTACTTCTCTTAAGAGTGTAGTACAGCTTAGCCGTCCTAACACGATAGGATGCCATGCTGTTTTTCTCATCCTCTCTCTGACAAGACTGACGTTTTCAAACAATTGATTGTAGTCATTATTTCAAGAGGAGTGGTGTAGCTTGGAACAGACTGTACTCTTTTATTTATGATTGTGTGTTAGTCCAAGTTTCTCCTGATGCTTTTCAGAACCATGGGCTCTTTACTCAGGCTGAGGATGTAGTTTTGTAAGTGGATTACAAAACTTTCTTATGGGGCTGCAGAGGTCTCTGTAGGCAAGACTTCATACTGGACCTGACTTTGATTTCTTGCACCCTTGTTAGGTGGGTCACGGCTGGCTTCCTGTAACTCCAGCTGCAGGGCCTCTGACGCCTTCCGCCAGCCTCTCCAGATCACTCATGCACATGCTTATACAATAAACACGCATACAATTAAAAATAAAATATAATATGTGTGTGTGGGGGGAGAGAGAACAGTAAAGATCTTTGTTAGTTGAGAATTGAGGCATATATTCTTTTAATATTACTACAAATCTTTATGACAAGATTATCAATTTTCTGAATAGGTGAAATTAAAGTGTTTGGATTTCTGAAGACAAAATGAAGCTCATAACTAATGAGAAAAGTCATAGGATCAACCGTCATCACTTCCTTCGTAACTGCCATTTGCACTTAGAACATTTAGTTGTTTCTGGCAGGACTCCGGAAGCTGATGCCATAGAGAAGATGCCAGAGAGCTCCTCCATAGAAAGGAAGGCTACTGGAACTTGGCTTTAGCTATGTAGCGCAGTGAGAGGAAGCTTCGTTTTTTGCCGACTGAATTGATTCTCAGCAGAATTAGTATCAGGAGCTGGAGACTTGACTAATTAAAGAGACAGCTTTACCTTGGCTGAGGCTTGCAGAGATTACTCAGAGAGAATCATGGTAAACTAGACTGCTTTAGTTTCTTTCTAAGAACCCGTTGTCATCTAGTTTTGAGCTTCTGATCCTTCTGTCTCTACGTTCCAAGTGCACACAGGAGTGTGCTACCACACTTGGCAGGGTAATGTTCTTAACGTGCCCCAGCCAATTGAAAAAGGAACATGTTGAAGATGGCAAGCACAGCCAAACAGTTTCAACTAATTTCCTCCTTTGTCCCCATTGAATTTATTTCTTCTTTCTGTTCCTACTGACCTTGCCACCCCCCATCCCCACAAGCCTTGTTCTTAGGTCTCAGATCTAGTGGCTGAGTTGTTCTAGAAACTGCATTATGTTCTTATTTTGATGATGTGTAAAATAATAGTCAGTAGTGCCTAGTACTTAGTCACAGTTGGCACCAGGGTTTAATAATGTGCTTCTTGATCTTGTGTGTGAGTATATAGAAGCCACTGATGAGGATAATTTTTCCCACCTCCTTGGAAAGAAGAGACACTGCTCTGAAAGCTAGGGACAAAGGTTAACTATGAGGAATCTTAATAACTTTTCCATACTAAGTCAACATTTAAAAAAGTATTTATTTTAGGAAATAATTTTTATTTCAGAAATGTTTAATTTGAGAATTACATGACTACATTAAGTGCAGTGCTTTTTATATGAAGGTTTTTCACTTATATTGATACCCCAGTTTGTTGACCTGGGAAATTGATATCATCGAGGACTTCACTCAGAGTTGAAACAGCTTTTAAACCCAAATGCCTTAATTTTATGTTCACTAGTTATAACTGCTGTATTCTAGAAGAATAAACATGCTTGGTTGTATCAAGTATATCTGATATGCTTGAAATTGTAGAAACGATTACTAATTTTAACCAGTGACTGGTACTGACAAATATTAACTGCACTTCTGTATTATATTGCAGTTTCTTCCCCTAAAATGTTCAGTGTTGTGTGCATTAATTGGTTTATATTCTTGGACTAGAAGGCTTTTTTTTTTTATTTTCTAAGGAAAAAAAGATGTATTCAGTGGTAGATATCTGTGTGTTGAAACTTGGATTTTAAGTTTTTGAGATTTGAGCTTTTTCTAGAACTCTTAGAGGTAAAGATTGCTTAATCTTTATGTTGTGCTGCTTGGAACTGCCTTCCTGTGAGCGTTGCTGCTGAATGAGTACACTAACATGAACATGCATCATTTGTAACTGGACAACAACCAGGCTAGTCACACCCTAAGTTATAGGCTCGTTGGAACCAGAGGGCTTGAGTAAATCACTCAATCACAGGGCCACAAGTGATGAGTATTATTTATCCCAAATCTCTTTGATTTTAATCTTTTTACTGGGATAGCTTGTTTGTGGTTTTAGGTTTCTTAGGAAGAATGACAGTAGAAACTAGACATAAATACTGCTGAAGAAAAATAAAATTTCTTAGGGAAACATGATTAAGAAAGATTAAACAAAGCACACCTCTTAAATTTTGTGAATTACAATTGGAAAGAATTCATATTGGCACTGATATGAGTGTCCTAGGGGAAGTTAGGGCTCACTGAGTTCTGTACGGGTCACACGAGGTAGAGACACTCGAAGTCCGTTACCCAGAAGTAGTGTGGCAGTAGGGCTGGTTCCACACTGGCTCACTTCTGTGAAGGCCACTGTGTGGATTCTGTAATGCTCTAAATATTAAGTGCACAGCTTCATCCTGTTCATGTGTTCTAATTCATGCTGCTGGTACGGAGCTAACATCTGCACTTTTTAACCTCTCACATTTGCTTCGGTAATGAGCCATCGCTTTAAGGATATGAGCAGCATCAGGCTACATGGTGGATTTTCTCTTTACTAATTCGGTTGTGTATTTTCTTAAATACAGGGATTTTGGCTTCTCCACAGTCTGCTCCTGGAAACTTGGACAATAGTAAAAGTGGTGAAATGAAAGGTAACGGAAGTGGAGGAAGCAGAGAAAATAGTACTGTGGACTTTAGCAAGGTAATTCATTAATTGTAAATTTTCATTAGCTTTCCCACTGAGAAAATAACTAGTAATGTGTTGCTTTGTTGCCATTGCTTATAGTAACTGTTTAGTAACCTGCTGCTTACACACTTGCATAGGATGCCTGTGAGATGTTATGGGCAGAAACAGGGATAGGCTCCATGTTTGTAACTACATGCTTACAGTTGCAGCCGTTCAGAAGAAATGGATTTTCTTTGGGCCTGCTCATAGATACTCTGGCACCTGGGTCTCTCTGAAGCGATTTTCTTGGGTGTGACGTCGCAGCACTGACAGCTTTCTTCCTGGGTTCTACTGCATCCCAGAATTACTGACTCATGGTTCTAGGACCTTCTAGAATGCCACTGGGAGGCATGGGTAGATCGAGGCATGGTTTAAACAAGAACAAGAAGCTCCTGTGAATTGATTTTGTTTAATGAGTAGTTCAGGGAAGTAAAGATGGAAGCAACAGAACAGAGAGACCCTGGGTTTTCAGGATAAGCTCAAGTGACAGCTGAGTTTCAAGAGTACTTCCTAGTGGTTGGGAAGTCCCTTAATTTGCTGCCTGTCAGTTTACCATTAATTCATGGAACAGTGATATTTTTGCACCTTCTTTTTAAGGCTTTGTTGTAAATATCAAATAGATTTCCGTTTTTTAAAGCGGTTTTCTGTTTCACAGTGTGTCCACAAATCATGCACACTCCACTGAAAAGAGGTTTAAATGATTTGTATTGTTGTTTTGTGGAGTTTCATACTTCCCCATTATAGAAAGGCTTACCATTAGGGATTTTGACTATTCAGAAAAGGTGTTCACCTGGGCATGGTAGCATGTGCCTATAATCCTAGTTATCCAGAGGCCAAGGCAAGAGAGCCTCAAGTTTATGGCTATCCTAGGTTACATAGTGAGCTCTAGACTACCCTGAACTAAATAGCAACTTGTCTTTTAAAGCAAAACAAACAAAAGTCTTTTGCAGTTGTCATTTCTAACTATCTTGTTTTCATTAGTGCTCTGTTTCAGATCATCAGAAAGTGTTCCTAGCTAAATTGGATTTTATTCGTTGTTGCTGAATAAGTAAATTACCATAATTTGCATTGTGGTTCTTGTCTAGGCATGGCAGTGTGGTTGATCTTTGTTTCTCTGTCAGTTGCACTTTTTTACTTGGCCTGTTCTTGTGTACCCTCCCTGTCTCTTGTTGGGCAGGAGTCTGCCTCCTGGCACTGTAGTTGTGGCACACTGGGAGTGGGACTCAAGAGGCCCGCTGTAAGTGCTGGTTTCATCTTTTAATAGATAGTTTTGTTAGTGGTCGTTTAGTAGCTTGTGTGAACCTATGTATCAGTGAGAGCTTCACTACTTTGGGGTCATGTTTGTTACCTTTTTGTAATTATACACAGGTGGCTGAGTTTCCCTTACACACCGTTCCGTGTCTGAGCTAATCAAGTCTATCAGTTCTCATTGTAAAGAATATTTTTTTTTTCATTTAAGGAAAATACTAAGAAATGGTAGTGTTTTATTTTTTAAAAGGAGAATTTATAAAGACATGAAACAATAAGACTTAATGAAAAATCATGCAATGAATTTGTTGTAGCACTGTGTATAATTTCATAAGCCATTGTTAGTTTGTGCACTGTGTGTCCTCACCAGTTTTTAATGAATAGTCTATTCATTGAAAAATTCTCAAGTTTATGTTTGATAATATACAGCTCTAAAGTAATAAAGACTATAATAGCTAAAACAATAGATGACGAATTTTGCTTGCATTTTTTGTATTTGTCTACTTCATTCTTATCTGTGGGAGTTTTGGTGTTTATGCATCTTTTAGATCACAAGTTTTGATTGCCAGTAGTAGTTTTAAAGTCATTCTTTTATTCATATCTAAGTAATTATATTTCTAAATTATTCATTTATCAATAGGTTGACATGAATTTCATGAGGAAAATTCCCACAGGAGCGGAAGCATCCAATGTTTTGGTGGGAGAAGTGGACTTCTTGGAGAGACCGATTATTGCGTTTGTGCGACTGGCTCCTGCAGTTCTCCTGTCCGGGCTGACTGAGGTCCCTGTGCCCACTAGGTAATGAGTTCTCCTTTGTGGTTGTTCCTGTGGACCCACTGAAAGCGTCCTTGCTCTGTGTAATAGAGGCACTGTTTAACTGCTGGTTTTCAGTTGTGTCAATGCTTTTGAGTACAAGAGTGTAAATTATCCTCCCTTCTCCAACTTTTACCTGATTCCATTCTGCAGCTGACCTGGACCTTACTGTGTAGCCAGCCTGGCCTCTGATTCCTCCTTTTCCCTCCCAAACAATGAGATCGTAGCTATGAGTCACCTCCTGCTATAGTAATACTGTGTGAAAACAGTCTTCATTTGTATCTTTATAAAATGTTTGGTATCTTAGGAACTTGTGTTTTACAAAGCCAGTCATTGAGATTCATTTTTGTGCTGGGTACCCAGAAGATGGCTTGCTCAGGTTCACTTTTCATTCTGTTCTGGGCTGCACACATCCTTTGTGTACTCATGCAAATTCTTTGCTGTGGTTTTCCATCCATATACATTGGATAACAAATTAATCTGGCTTGAAATCATAAAGAATAATTAGCAAGTTGTGTTAATTAGCACATGAGCCATGAAAAGGACATGTGCAGATCGTATCAGAAGCTTAATTGTGACTATGACTTGTTTTGAAATTAACTTTTTTTTTACTCTATTTTTGTTTGATGGGTTTTTTGTTTGTTTGTTTTAAATGAAGTCATGTGTGTGGTCCAGGTTGACTTCTTATCCCTGACTATGCTTCTGCCTCAGCTTCCTGAGTGCTGACATCCGGGCATATGCACTGTACTAGGGGGATTTTGCAGCAGGGAGCTTCCACAGTACCATGGAGAGGTGTGGTAGATTATGTGTTCTCATGACCGACTCAGTAATTAAGAATTAATAGGAATTTGATGGAAAATACTTATTTTATATGTATTTATTCCATTTTCACTAGTGATACAGTGTTGATAAGTGAGGGAAAATTATTCGATTGCCTCATTTGTAAATTTTCATAAAGCAGGAGCATAAGTATTTGGATCAGAATATTAATATTTTATATAAGGCTGAAGTAATGATGAAACCCATTATTTTGTATTATTACCTACAAAAATAGTTAAAATATTAGTATCTACTCTAGTGTTAACAGGGTGCAACTATACTTTTTATTTAACGCTTAAATAGAAACAGGTCTGATATTGAAGTTGGAAATTCTTTTCCCTCACGGAAAAGTTACTTAACTAGATGCCATATTTGTAGTGTTAAAGCGTTGATCCAAAATAGTTTCAGACTACAAATCTTTTGTGTGTATATTCTGTACTATTTGATTTGACAGGCTTTGCTTTCAAGAAATCAGTGTAGGACAAGGGATGTGTCTCAATTGGTAGAGAGATGGCTTGGCATGCACAAAGTCCTGGTTCAGTTTCCAGCACTCCATAAACCAGGTGTGGTGGGCCACACCTACAATCCCCTCACTTGAGTGGAGGGGCAGTGGAGGCCGGAGGATACAAAGGTCAAGGTTACCTCTGGCTACACAGTAAGTTCTAGATCATCCTGTGTTATACTACCCTTTCTCCAAAAGAAATCAGCATGGAAACAGTGTGGTGCTGCAAATCTGCCACCCAGCACTCAGAAGACTGAGTGAGGAGTTCGAGGTCAGCCTGGTTGTTTCATCCAGAAGGATATAAAAGATGAAAATTTTTATGAGAAACATTTCCTTAGTAACTGTTTTTGCACTAAGGAAGATGGGAAAGGGGTAAGTTGGTAGAGTTAATTGTGAATGCATTTTATAGTTTCATGATCTGATTTTTGCTTGTTTTGTTCGGTTTTTGAAATAGGATCTCCTGTTGCTTAAGCTGAGAGGATGACTTTGAACTCAGAGCCTCTTTGCCTCTGCCTTTCAAGTGTTGGAATAGCAGGCTTGCCCACCACACTCAGTTAAGATCTGTTTTGAATAGAATTGGCCATTTTTTCCCCCTTGATTCTTGTAGGTGATTGCAAAGAAGGTCTGTGTGTTGCGTCTGTGTTTATAATGGAATTATTTGTAGAAGTTTCCTGGATTTGTGTATATGTGTTGTTTCTTTTAAAATCTGCATATTTCAATCTTTCCTTAGGTTTTTGTTTCTGTTACTGGGCCCAGCAGGGAAGGCCCCACAATACCATGAAATTGGCAGATCCATAGCCACTCTCATGACTGATGAGGTAATTACAGTCAAATCCCTTTGAGCTAGACAGTGAATATGCAATTATAGCCCTTCTTTCTCTCATAGTAAAGCTTATAAAATGATCTTTGATGTCTATGCTATTTTATTTCATATGTACTCTTCTAACACATGCATTTGTTGAGGGTTTTAAGATTTATTTCTTAGCAATAGTAGGTAGTTTTTCATCTGTTTTATTGCTATTCTTTCAATTTGACGTTTTGAAATTTATTTGGTCCTAGCTTTTAGGGTGTTACCTTTTTGGGTCTTTTGCTGTTTCTTCTTACTTCTCTCTCTTGATTTTGTTATTGTGTTTGGCTGTAAACTCTTTAGTGATCAGAACTTCTGCTTCTTTGAGAGAGATTTCTAGAAGATTTTGCCAGACATGCCAACATATCTTCACAGACCATTAGAAACTCTGTAAACCTGGACCTCGTTCGTGTCAGCTCATCATACATTTCTGTAATCACTGCCATTTTTCTGGTCTAGACTCTGACCTTTACTGTGGCAACTCAAGTGATTCTTTTTCCTTTGGAGTTCTTACCTGTGTTGACAATAATAACATATATATAAGTCTAATATTGAATCCAGAATTTATCCATAGCCTAATTATTTAAAGTTTTTTTTCCCCCTTTTTTGAGTTGTGTTTTCTCTATAATCCAAGCATACTTCAAACTAGCTGTGTAGCTGAGGTTGGTCCCACCCTTGGGAATCTTAACTTCGTCTCTCGAGCGCTGGGATAAAGATATGAACCACCACATCTGCTTTACGTTCAGATCAAACCTTGTTCTGGTATTTTCAGGGAACCTTGCACGTATCCCATGCTTACACCCTGCTCTGGCCATAGTAGCTTCCTTTCTGTTTCTTGGATGAGTTTTGCTCTTCGTACCCCTGTACAGTACAGCTATGATTCTGTCTTCCTAAGTACTGTTTTACCATTTCCCTCAGTTATTACTGTTTTGTTTGTTTGTTTGGCTTTTCTTGGATGAAGTCTTTTGTATAGCCTGGACTGTGCTCAAACTCACACCAGTTCTTCCCCTATGCCTTCAGTTGCTGGGTTATCAGTCTTCTCAGCAACATTTTTGCTTGGCTGCTTATTTTTCTCTTGTCAGCTTTCCATTCTGCACTGTTTAATATTTTTTCTTTTTTTGAACTTTTGTCCCTCTTGATCATAATTATTTTCAGAATAAATAACACTTTAATGGCAGAAATACAATGACCTGACATTATTGTAATGAATTATTTTGTAGTGAATCGATTTTTATCTTGTAAAATTACTATTTATCTGTGAAATATTTTCTTTGTACCAACTCATCATTTTCTTCAGTTATTTGTTGTTGATTGATCTATTTATGTTAGTCCATACTAATGATGGACTAACTCCGCTAGGTGAGGTGAATGTCTGCAGCTGATGAGAGTTTATACCATTTTTAGTGACTTTATTTTTGTTATTTATTTTACATCCTATGCATATATGCACATATAAGTGCAGGTCCCGTGGAGGCCATGAGGTTGTGTCATATCCCCCAGAATTGGAATTACAAGTAGTTATGAGCCACCCTACAATTCTGGGAACTGAAAGTGTATCCTCCGCACAGTGCTGCTGTTAAATCATGGGCCCTTGCTCCAGCACAGAATTTATTCCTGCATCTAAAGTGCATTTTAATACAGTCAGTTCTTTCTGTCCACTGTCGAAATCCTTATGCTCGGTATCTTCTCTCCTTAGATTTTTCATGATGTAGCTTATAAAGCAAAGGATCGAAATGACCTTTTATCTGGAATTGACGAGTTTTTAGATCAAGTAACTGTCCTTCCTCCAGGAGAATGGGATCCTTCCATACGCATAGAGCCACCAAAAAGTGTTCCTTCTCAGGTAAGAACCTGGATATGCTTCTAGGGGTGTTTTCTTTTTTCTTTTTTAAGTTAAAAACTTGTAATAAAATGTGAATTATGCATGTTTTATAACTCAAAAGTCATAACTATTTATAGTGGGTATGGCTTAGTGGGTGCACTTTGTCAGCATGCCCAAGGCCCTAAATTTGAACCCTGATACTGGAAGTAGGAGCTATAGGAACCAAAGGTAGATTTAGGGAGGATGTACCCTTGTTACTATGTCTCTTGTGTGTTTGTCTGTTGTCAGCTTTGTGGTCCTGATTATTCTGTACCTGGACATGTAAATGTTCATAACCTGCCTACTCTTTTGTTATTTGCATCATTTTAAGTTGATCATTGTGTGTGTGTGTGTGTGTGTGTGTGTGTGTGTGTGAAATCTGTCTTTATTCTTCATGTGCTATTATCAGCACTTTAAATAGTCTGGAATAATTTGTTTTTGCAAGTTTGGGAAATTTCTGGTATACATTTTTGAGCCACATCTCTTGCCAAGTGTGGGCTTTAACAAGTTGCTTCATTCCTTTATGAAAATTGGTTTATGTGAGCTTCTCTTCCCTCTCAGGTCAGTTCTTGTAAATTCTGTTTGCCTGGTGTATTACCCATTGTGACCATATTTTAAATTTTCTTGGAAAAGCTTACCTATTAAACTTTCCTTGGCTTGTGGAATTATATCCTGACATATCTTTGATTTGACTAATAGGTAAATTATTTATTCATTATATTTTTCAAAGAGTAGTTTGTAAAATTATTTTAGATTTTTTAAAAGATGGATCTTTTTCTGCTTCATCCGTGCTTTTAGCTGATTTGCTTCACCCCTCTCACTATCCTCCAGTAAAGGTTTATTTTATCCTTCTTTCATTACGTAGTTAATTATTTCCCTTTTAAAGTTTTCCTTTTTTTACATTTATTTTATTTTATATGTATGGGTGTTTTGCCTGCATATGAATGTGTACCACATGCGTGGCTGGTGCCCAGGATCAAGTATCCCAAAACTGGAGTTATGCATAGTTGTGAGCCACCATGTTAATGCTGGGAATTGAACACAGATTCTCTGAAGAGCAGTCAGTGCTCTTAACTACTGAGCCATCTTTCTAACCCTCATCTTTTAAATTTTTTGTATATAAAAAAAAATTGTTTCGTTTGATTTTTGTTTTGTAGACAAGATTTCCTTAAACTTCTAGTGATCCTCCTGCCTTAGTGTCTTACTAGAATTGTAAGCATGAGCCACTGATTGATACTTCATATTTTCATGTTTTAGCTACAACTTAGCTATGTCATATGTTCTTTTGTTCTTACTTTCTTGGGCTTCTATGTTGTTTTCTGTTTCCCCTTTGATGTAAGGGGAAACACATTGGTTTTAGCTTTGACCCTTTCAAGTGGTGATCTTCCTTTTTTATCCAAATCTAGCTACTCTGTATTAATAAAGTGTTGTGTATCTAGGTCCATGGGAGTTTTAAAACTTCACAGGAGCTCTTACAGACACATATATCTGTCTTGCTCCCTGCTTATTCTATTTCCTCCCTCTTTGCATTATATATGTTTATCTGCACATAGGTATTCCTTTAGCCAGTTCTCTGTTGAGGTAACCTATTTGTGTTCTTGTCGGGGAGAAGATCCTTTATCTTAGAAGTGGTTTCGTTGATTTTAAAATAAAATATAAGGGGAAACTGAAGGAATTCTTGTGTTACTTATCTAAGGAAATATTTTAGGAAAGGGAAAATGTTGGTTTCTGCCTTCTTTTCCTTCCCTTCCTCCCTCTTTCCTTGAAGTTCAAGATCTTTTTCATAGCCCAGAATGTTCTTGAACTCAGACTTTCTGCCTTAGCCTCCTGAGAACTGGCAGTGCAGGTGTATGGAAAAAGTAGTATCTTTAAAAATTAATGAAAAATTTATTTTTGGTAGTTAACCACGAGTAGTATTATAAATATTTTGATGAAAATGTGCTTCTTTTCGAGAATGTTTATGTTTATAGCTGGGTTTGCTAGTGTCACCTTACCATAAGCTTGAGTTGTTTAGGAAGGAAGGGAATCTTACTTGACTAAGAATTTCCATAGGCAAGACTGAAGTCTGTAAGGGCCTAGCTCACTGTGGGCAGTGCCACCGCTTAGCTGGTGGTCTTGGATGCTATAAGAAAGCAAGCTGAGCAAACCATGAGAAGCAGGCCAGTAAGCAGTGTTTCTCCCTCGTCTCTGCTCCAGTTCTTGGCCCTAGGTTCCTTGTCCTGACGTCCCTTCATGAAGGACTAAGATCAGGACATATGAGCTGAACCCTTTCCTCTCCAATTTGCTTTTAGTCACAGCAGCAGAAACTAACTAAAAAATAGTTACTGCAGAACAGCAATTTGAAATGGTATATTTATCTTATAATACACTGATGTTAGAAGGAGCAGAGAGCTAATTATAAATTTATAATGTGAACAGAAACAGGTGGTAAATTCTTTTAAATTGCATCTTTTTAAAATGCTATTAAATGTTATTGTTTTAAAAGGTTATACTAGAAAATATTTTTTCCCATGTGTGCTTGTGTAAAATCCTCATGAGATGTAATATTTCCTCTAGCAATCTCAGATACCTTGTCAGTTTTCTTAAAGTTGAATTCTAAAAGTATGTTTCTGTGGAATTCAGGAAAAGAGGAAGATTCCCGTGTTTCCCAATGGATCTGCTCCAATGTCTGCCGAGCCTCCTAAGGAGGCTGCTCATCATGCCGGGCCTGAGCTGCAGAGGACTGGACGGTGGGTACAGTTGTTTCTTGGGGGATTAAGCACTGGTTTGATAGAAAGGCACCAACAGTCTTCTCTTTTAACTCCTCAAGTATTTGGAACCTAATCTCGTATATTATTTCTTCTGTGGTTTTGTAAAAACGCATTTTCTATAAGATATATAACATTAAGGAGAATTTATGCATTTTAAAACAATTTTAATAACACATACCAATTTTTAAAATGAAAATAATGGGACATATATTCAAATTTGTCGTTATTATTATATTATGTGGGTTTTTTGGTAACGTCTACAAAGGTTCTGAAAAAAAAATATAGATTCTTTTCCTAGTTAAAGAATTACAGTGAATGATTTTTATACATTGTGCATGGATTTAAAACTTACGTGAACATTACTTTTTGAAATACTGTAAAATTAGATGGACAAGCATGTTTAAACCCTACTATTGGCATCTGGAAACATTATTAGAGAAATTAGAAAGTTAATTTTAGAGTAAAGGATAGGAATGTTACCTGGTAAAGTGTAATAAAATATCTTTAAAACACTGTGTAGTAGTTAATTGTGGCAGCATTTCCATACTGTTGTGAAGTAAAGCTATTGGTGTTAAATGGGGCACTGGTAGTCACTGTGGTTTTAAAAGGACCTAGAGTTCAATCTTTGTTTATATAACTAGGGTATCTTATACAGACACTGTTGACAAGAACAGCAGCTAATATATTCAACACAGTCAACATCAATGACTAGTGAAATGGAACAGAATAAGATTTTATCTTTGTGAATGTAACAGAATAAGATTCTATTTCTCCGCCAATAGTTCTGGTCTCCTATTGGCTGTAACCATTTCTTTGTACTTTAGAGATGGAAGTACCTAGTTACAGGCACATTCCTCTCAGGCACCTGAGAGCCTCCTTTGCCACCTGTTAAGTAATCAGTTGTTCATTTGATGATGATTTATTTTCTACATTGTCATTGATACCTTTTTAATTGAAAGCTGATTCTTTTGTGACAGAATCACTTCCGCTTGTCAACTCGCCTTTAGGATTTGTTTAGTATCTAACTTAAAAAAATTAGATGGTAAAGCTTGAAGCATCCAAACCCTCAAAAGTTTAAATTTAGTATTCATCTATTTTCTTGCATTTGGTATATATATATATAAAATCCCCTGTTTCCTGAGTCATAAGACTGTTCTGAATTTTCAGTTCAGCAGTATTTATTTAGTACCTTTTGTATACCAGGCAGGGTTCTGCTAACAAGAAGCATGACATTGAACAAAAGTCCCTATCTCTTAGGGTGTTTATGTTTTATTGGGATATTTTCAAATTAAATATATCTAAAAACCCAGTTTTTAAGTTTAAATGGTATGGTTTTGATGTTTTAATGCAAATATAGGTTTTTATTCTTAATAAAACCTTTTAATTTTATTAATATACTCATTACATATGTAATAATGTACTGAAATAGCTTTAAAGGTTTTTTCTTGGACAAAAATACTCATATAAATAATTCAGGAGTTAAAAATCATTAGACATAGTTCTTAGTTGACTTCTGAGTTAAATGTTAGTGAGCCACATTCACTCTACTTATACAGTACTTACTGTGTAAGCTATAGCTGCCCATTGCCTTTCTGCTCTGTACTGCAGATAAAGAATAGAGTTGCAGTTGCACATTTACATGTATGGCTGGTTAGGTTTTGTTTATTATATGTTTACTTGTATATTTGCATTCAAAGTTGCTCCTAAAAGTCATTTGCCTGCAGCCTTTTCAGCATATATAGTTTAATGTTATGTTTCCATTAACTTAATGAGAGCTTTTTTTCTTCTGACATCATTTCATTAGAGTCAATGAGTATATCTTCTATAAGTTATACCGTGATTTAAATTTTTATTGGCAAAATAGTAAGCACCTACAGTTTTATGTAGCCCATAGATTTAGTGTGAACTAGTTAGAATCCTCTAGTCTACAGCTTGACGAGTTTCATCTCACCTATTTAGGCTTTTTGGTGGTTTGATACTTGACATCAAAAGGAAAGCACCTTTTTTCTTGAGTGACTTCAAGGATGCATTAAGTCTGCAGTGCCTGGCCTCGATTCTTTTCCTATACTGTGCCTGTATGTCTCCTGTAATCACTTTTGGAGGGCTGCTTGGAGAAGCTACAGAAGGCAGAATAGTGAGTACAAAAGATTGGTAGTGGCCAGGCTCCCAGCTCCTCAGAGGCAAGTGTCTGTATGCATTTGTCTCACTATTCGCGCCTGTATTTGAAGAGTCGACCCACAGCATTAACCTGTCCCAAAGCAGACTTCCCCCAAAGGTAATTGCTGTGGAAAACATGGGGAAGCCATTTGAACAGGAGAAGATGCACAGTTGAGGTAAAAACAAAAACCAAACAAACAGTTTATCTTACCTTGTTTGATGATATGGTTATAAATTGAGTAAAACTTCCATTGTCTTCTGGGGGATGGGTGGGTTGTGGGGGAGATGAACTGCTCTGGGTGGGTCATGGTGGGAACTTTATCCACGGGGCTCCCTGTCCTGTTAGTTACCATAGGGTTAGGATTATGACTGTATTTAACTCCTCAGCCCCAGCTGGTCACTGAACTGAGACCGTTTGAAACAACAAATGTAGCTATAGAGTGGATGGGAATTTTGAAGTTACGTTTGTTTTCATTTTGCTTTTTAATCTATCTGAAAGTTGATAAAACTTTTATTTGTAATTGGGTGCTGCCTCCCTTTTCCCATGTGAATGTAGAGTCCTGTTTGCTGTACTTGCTAATAACTGTGGAGGAACTGGTGCGTCATAAAATTTTGAATGGCATTTTATGGGGAGTATACATATATTTTAATGGCATTTGAGTGACATTTATAATTCTTGATTTCTAAAGTTTGTTTTAATAATACTTTTGAAAGAAATTTTATATATTTATAGATAAAAGGTTAAAACAATAGCTAAAATATAAGTGGTGACAATTCAATTATAAAGACATCTTTTTCTAAATAACTGAAAATTTGTAATCCTGAATTTGGTTTTTACTATTTAGATTCCTTTCTCCTTCAATCATTGTTCATAATATGTTTTTAGTTGCTATGCTGTCAAAAATTATACGTATAGCTCTGCTGGACACTGTGACAATGTGGTTTAGTTATTACCTCTTAGAAATATTGCTGCTTGGCTCATGGACTGTCACTGCCTGTCTTCTCCTTCTGCCCTTGGACACCGTGTACCCGAGATAGTATGTTTGACCCTGGCGTAGGAAGAGAGACAAAGGTAGCAGAGGGAGCCTAAGCAGAAAGGTCGACAGTAAATGGGAGCTCATGTTCCCTGCAGTGTTTAACTGAGAGAGGAGAACTAGGGAATGAAGAGGCAGAAATAGAGGAAACAAGCCTTTTACAGAGGAAACAATGGGGAGATGAGGTGTTTGTTTCCATTGCTTTATAGAAGTGCACATTTTAGGAGCTCACATTTGGAAGCATAGAGCAGCGAGAAGAAACAGAGATTGGAGGCTGTTGAGCTTGAGGTGAATTGTAGGCTGTGTGGGAGCTTCGATGGTTCTAGAATGGAAGGAGGAGAGTGGCAGCAGATGAGACCATCAGAGCGCAGCGTGGAGAAGCAGCTCCACATTAGGGGAAGGTGGGGTGGGAGTGGTAAATGAGGAGTTTGTGGTGACAGTGTCTGCAGTTTTGACCCACCACGTGGGGGAACGGCCTCTGCTTTGTGCTCACCTGCTCCATTTGAGTTTTGACATGTCCTTCTTTTCAGTTTTTGTGTCCCCTCCCCCGAATTTCACTTAAGACATTTTCACCTCTAACTCAAGCTCACCTTAAATTCAGATTTAAAATGTACATGTTTTAGTATAATTAAGGAGCTGGTGATTGCATATCAGTGTTTTGTAGTGAAGCCCTATTTTTCAGACAGAAAACATTTATTTTTATGATTAATATGTTATTAATATGGAGGCTTGTTTTTTCATATTACCATTAGTTCAATTATATTTTGTTACTTTATGATTCTGGTTTGGAAGATGCTGTTGGAGTTGATGAGAAATGCTGCTTTTGTGTGATATTCCCAAGGTAATAGACATGGTTTGAAGGTGCCTTTATAAACACTCGTGGGGTCTCCTAATCGTCATCACCCTGTTTAAAAATAAAAACCCTTAGACTCCCAAGTTGCCCCAAGGCTGCATTCCAGGCACTGGCCAGGCTTCCAGGGCAACCCCATCCTCCCTGCTCTTGTGCTGTCTCTTGTTTCAGGAGCTCTGTTTCTTATAACTTCTTGTCTTGCCTTTACCAATCCTGGGCTTTCTCCTTTCTGGATAGCACACCCCAGTTGGCCTTGATGCTTAACAATGGTAAATTCTTTTCCTTTCTCTCTGATTCTACCCTTTGTCTAGTGGCATAGCACATTGTCATTGCTTCACCATTTAACCTCATTAGCCAGCCTATAATGCCATAGTGAAACAAAACTTTACTCTGTCTTACTCACTTGAGAACTCCTCCAAGACTTTCATTTCCATTGTTCTCATTTTGCTGAGCTTTAATGATAAAATACTTACTCATTTATTGTCTCTGCGAACTTACAGAGTACTCCCCACCTTGTTTGTGTTACCTCTATCATTTTAAAGTAAATCAATTAAGACTATCACTTTAGATTCATTTCTAAGAAATGTATTCAAAGTTTTTTTTTTTGTTTTTAGAAAACTGAGGGTCACATGTTTACCTATTTGGAGATTATTTTTAATCACCATCTTGAGTATTTAATGTGCTTTTTATTTTTAGAGTAAAAAATATTTATTTTAGTCATAGAAGAGTAGTAAAAATAACTCATGCTTTTCTGCTTGTATGGGCTTAGAAATAAAACACCACAGATGAACGTGAAGCCCTGTGTTTCCTTTTGCGCCTTTTGTGTCTTACAATATTGAGTGTTGGGCTAAGGATGATTGCCAAAAGTTCAACTAAATATGCAAAGACAAAGCAGTTTTCTTGATGTACTTGATACATGTGTAACTGCTTGGCTAGCATCTGTGTTCTCCAGATGATTAGAGATCACTTTTTGATGTGTTACTTCTATTCATTTTCCCTTAAACAGAGTGCAATAGAGTCTCTTTTTGGAGCATCATTAACTGGGATTGCATATTCATTGTTTGCTGGGCAGCCTCTAACAATTCTGGGGAGCACAGGTCCAGTCCTAGTGTTTGAAAAAATTTTATTTAAATTCTGTAGGTAAGTAGTAATTCTCATCCCCTCTATTTGTATACCTGTCAATTATGTGTTGTAGTATACTGTTTATGAACTGCAATATCTTTGTGTGCTTTTGTGTGGTTGTCCTACCAAGGCTCCCACTACCACTTCTCCTCAGTAATGTAGAAGTAAGGGAAAGTAAGATTGCCTATCAATGCTCATTTAGTGGATTTGAGTATTGATAAGCACATTTGGAGAGCAATAAAAATTCTTAGTGCTTGCAAAATTAAACCAGTAAGGGGTTTGAACTGTTTGTTAGGGGAAATGTAGCTCTTACATAGGATAGAGTGAAGTAGATCTTGAAAGCCCAAGGCTGGCTTTGCCAGGTGGTCTTGTGTAAAGAGGAAAGGGCTCAGAGCTATCAGAGTGCACAGTTAGTATCTTATAGCTAGGCTGTTCATGGCGTGGGCATGCTATAGCTAATAGACTTTGAATTCAGCATTAACAATACCATTCCCTGGATGGCATATGGGCAGTCAAGTATTTTAACCTGAAACAGCGGAGGTATCTGAATATTTGTTGTAATTCTATTGCCCTGATTCTTTGCTTATTGGCTAAGCTGGTTCTAATTTTGATATGGCGTGCTCCACTGACGAGCAGGGCTGAAATGACTTAGAGTATCTCTTATTTGAAATTAAAAGTAAGAAACTACTTTTTTGTAGGGATAGTGGTGGGTGAAGAAGGAATAGGAGTGGCAAGATGTTGGGGTGCTGAGTGTTTTCACCTTACACATGGATTCTTTGTCTTCAGAAAGCCAGGCGCAGTTGCTTTTAACCTGTCATTTGTTTGATATAACTGTTTGCTAATGTAAGGGCTAGTGGCTTTATGCCTTTATTGCCTAGCATAGATACTGTAAATCTTTAATATAATAACCAAGTCTCCAGTTGAAGCAGAAAAACACAGAGCTTCATTTAATCATTATTTTGGCCATTTGGTAATTGTTATTTTTAAAGGAATCCTGTGTTGCTTGTGTTCTTACTGCTTGTTACGAAAAACCTTAGGTGCAAATGCTATTCTGTATGTACATGGTGATCATGTTCCCATTTATACTTCTCAACAGAGATTATCACCTTTCCTACCTATCATTAAGAACCAGTATTGGTCTGTGGACTTCTTTCTTGTGCATTGTATTGGTTGCAACAGATGCAAGCAGCCTTGTGTGTTACATTACTCGGTTCACAGAAGAAGCTTTTGCCGCTCTCATTTGTATCATATTCATTTACGAAGCTTTGGAGAAACTCTTTCATTTAGGAGAAATATATGCATTTAATATGCACAACAATTTGGATGAACTGACCAGTTACACGTAAGTGCTTCTTATGTTAAAGTTAAGTTTCTTCCTTATGTTAAAATACCTTTTTTCTAAAATATCAGAGCATTTTTTTCTAACTTTTTTTTTGTTTGCTTGTTTGTTTTTCTGAGAGGCTGTTTTGAAATTTCTTCTGCCAGTGGAATTAATAAAAAACTCTTCATTTTAGCCTCAAGCAGACTTTTCAGAAAATGGCAAAAATCAGCCACACTCTTTACCAAAATATCACAAGAATGATTTCTAGACAACATACTAAAATTCTTCTCCTGAAACCTCTTTAGTCAGGCCCACAGTTCAAATGACCCTGAGTATCACTGACCCCGTGCGGGGGCTCCTACTAATATGGTCATTAAGCAGCACTTAAAGCATTCTACTGCTTTCCTAACTTAAAGTTCCAAAGTCCAAATTCCTCCAAACAAAAATGTGATCAGGCCTATCACAGCAGTACCGCAGTCCCTGGTACCGATTTCTGCCTTAGTTAGGGTTTTTATTGCTGTGAAGAGACACCATGACCATGACAACTCTTAAAAAGGAAAACATTTAATTGAGGTGGCTTGTAGTTTGAGAGATTTAGTCTGTTATCATCATGGTAAGAAGCATGATGGCATGCAGGCAGACGTGGTACTGGAGAAGGAACCGAGAGTTCTACATCTTGATCTGCAAGTAACGTGAACTGAACCGTGTTACTGGGCATAGCTTGAGCATATATGAGACCATGAAGCCCACTCCCACAGTGACACACTTCTTCCAACAAGGCCATACCTTCTCCAACAAAGCCGCACCTCTAAATAGTATCACTCCTTATGAGCTTATGGGGCTAATTATGTTCAAACTACCATAGTAGGCAAGCTCTATCACTGAGCATCTCTAGCCTTTTACATTTTTTTTTTAAAGACAAGATCTCACTATATATACCTGGCTGATCTTGAACTAGCTATGTAGACCTGATTGGCTTGAACTTTGCCATTAATTAATTTTTTGTTAATTTTTGAGAATTACCTGAGTACTGTATTAATATCATTTCTTCCCTACCTTTTCCCCTTGCAACTCTTTCCTTGTCCCTTGCCCTCTCAAAATCATATCTTTTAAAATTATTATTGTTTTACACACACACACACACACACACACACACACACACTGACATGCAGTTGGATTTTTCTTTGGACCACCAGCTCACAAATAATGACACTGAGACTTGTTGTTAATTATGAATAGCTTAGGTTTGCTCCTTACTAACTCTTATAACTTAACCCATTTATGTTAATCTACATTCTTCCATCTTGCCTGTTTTCTCTTCATATCTTCTTGCTTCTCCCACAACATTCTGAGATTCATCTCTTTCTCCCTCTTTGCTTGGAAGTCCCAACTTTACCTCTTGCTTAGCTCTTAGCCATTCAGCTCTTTATTAAACCAGCTACAGCTATGTATCTCCACACAGACACTTATGAATATATAAATACAACCTGCTGACCCCATTTTATATTGCTTGAATATGTTTGTTTTGGGGGCTGACCACTTTGACCTATCACAGTACTTGTCCCTGGAGAAGACTGATTTTCCCTCTCTTAGTAGCCATTGATTGTCTGTGGCTCTTATCTAGAGGTGGGGCCTTATGAGACTGCCCTATTCCCTAGTGGGATGTCTACCAATGTCATTGTGTTGGTTTTATTTAAGTAGCTACATTGTTAAGATTTCCTGAGTACAGCTTTGCTAGGGTATCTTGGTCCTCTGACTTTTATAGTCTTTCTACTCCCTCCTTTGCAGTATTCTCTGAGCCTTAGGTGTGCGGGTTGTGTTGTAGATGTGGGAATGAGTGCCCCACAGGTAGTTGTTCTTTGTATTCTCACCCATTGTGGCTTTTTGTGAGTCTCTGCTGCAAAAGCAAGCTTCTTTGATGAGGGGGGAAATTAACTGTGCACACAAGAATGGGTCTTTAGAATGTAGCTTGCAATTGTACTGGTTTAGCAAAGTGACAAATTCACCTTAGGGTCCACGACCTCATTAGCTGAAAGTTGTTTATAGTGCCAGACAAGAATTCCCTCCAACTCAGTGAGAAATGAAAATTTTAAGCTTTAAATAAAAGAATATTTGAAAAGTTATGTGTAGTGATTATAAAAAATTTCAGACATTGGGGCTGGGAAGATGGCTCACAGGTTAAGAGCACTGGCTGTTCTCCGAGAGGACTTGGGTTCAATTTCCATCACCCACATGGTAGCTTACAACTGTATGCAACTTCAGTTCCAAGGCATCTGATACCCTCACGAAGACATTCATGTATGCTAAATACTAAAGTACATAAAATAAACATTTTAAGAAAAGTTACAGATGCTAAATAAAAGTCCAGTATGTCTGAAATGCCCTCTTTGCTGTCCAGAAGTTACATGTGCTTCTGTGCCACTACAAGGAGAAATGTGACCATTAGGACACAAAAGCTGTGCTGCAAAGATGGTTGAATGGGTGGCCTTTGCTTGCTGCCAAAACTGACACCTGAATTCAATCTCTAGGACCCATATGGTGGAAGGAAAGAACCAATTCCTAAAATTGTCCTGTGACTGCTACAGAAGTGTGGTGCCATGCCCACATAATAAATAAATGTAAAAGCATTCAAAATATAAACAGAAATAAAAACATGAGAGAAGGCAATCCGGGTGTGGTGATGTTGGAAACCTAGTGCTTTGGTAAAGTCGAAGATCAGGAGCTCATCGTCAGCCTTGACTGCAGGCTGGGCTACAAGAGGCAAACACACCCCAAATAATCAACAGCAAAAGGCAAATAGGCCATCTTTTTTGGTCCTACGCCACAGATCCTTCTCTTCTGTCAACCCATTTTTATCTTCCTGTTACCTTCTTTGCAGTCTTAGCTTGATGAGCAAAGTAGGGAGGGGTCTGAAATAATGGACCCTGAGCTACTTGGAAGTGCTAGACACGTCGATGCCCAGTCCCTTGTGTAACATCCTCTTTATATCGTCTTTGCTTATAATGCAGGGTGTTTTGACATTTACAAGTTGGTAGTTTAGGTGGTTTTAAATATGGACTGAACTCTTTGATCTTAGGCATCTCATATTATGCTGGTGGTTTTATTTGTTGAAGAGTGAGTGTTACACCTAAGGATGTAGGTAGTGAGAGCCTATCATGCCAAGGCTCTGGGTTCATGTCTCGCACCACAAGGTAGACAAGGTTCAGGTTGTGGACTAGCCAAAGATGACCTTGAACTCCTTTTCCTTCTGACTTACCTCCAGGGTGGTGGGAGTGTAGTCTGTGCTACCACATGCTAAGAAGGTTAAGATCATGAAAAGTTAGCACATGCTAAGAAGGTTAAGATCATGAAAAGTAGGGCAGTGGTGCTGTGGAGGCCAAGAGGATAGGATGGAGAGGTGAACAGTCTTGCTGTAAACATGATGGTGTCTTTTTCTCCATCCCAATCATATCCAACTAGTGTAATTAAGTAAATGTGTCACTGTCAGTTATGTTAGTTCTACTAATGTCACCCAAAAGTTCCTTCCTTTGGCTGGTTGTTTCTGAAGCATTTTCACCTTCTCCCCTTGTGCTCTGTTCACCTTTTTTACCTCCTGTCCACACTGCTCCTGCTGCAGCTGCTCCCCCACATTGTATCTTTTTTTTTTAAAGACAGGGTCTTGCTTCATAGTTCCTGCTTGCCTGGAACACCCTGTAAAGCACCACCATGGCTTCAGACTTGGGGTGCCCTGCTTCTGCTTCCTGTTTTACTTTTTACTTTCCATGCTTGCTACATGGAACAAATTCTGAGATATTAAAAGTTACAGTCTTCCTGGTTTACAAGAGTTAGTTCCAGGACAGGCTCCAAAAGCTATAGAGAAACCCTGTCTTGGAAAGCAAAAAAAAAAAAAAAAAAAAAAAGTTACAGACTTGTGCAATTGATTTAGAAAAATGTAAACATTAAATGTAGGATTCTTAAAACCTATCTTGCTCTGATTTCTCAGATGTGTTTGTGCTGAGCCATCTGACCCTAGCAATGAAACTATAGAACTGTGGAAGAGGAAGAATGTGACGGCAGAGAGCATTGTTTGGGGAAACCTCACTGTATCTGTAAGTACATTAGGGATTGAGAGATATTTTAGATCCCTGGGAACCTGACTTTTATCACTCCCTGTTTCCTTCTGGGGTGGTTTCAAGCTGTAACTTGTACTGACCTAGGATTTTCAGCAGTCTTCCTGTCTTAACCTTCCCTGTGCTAGAATTCAAGATGTGAGCTTCCATGTCCAACTTTCTATTTGTGCTGAACTTTTCTTCTTGATAATGATATGTATATTGTTTTCAAAATACGTTCTGTAATTTTTTTAAATGGTCATGTTTTAATGTGCATCTATGTGGGTGTGTGCATGAGTGCAGGTACCTACAAAGGCCAGAAGGTGTCAGATTCCCAGAGCTGAAGTTTCTGGCAGCTGTGGGCACCCAATAAGGGTGGTGGAAACTACTATAATTAAGAGCAAATATGCTCTTAACCTCTGAACCATCTCTGCAGCCTCTTTTGTGTTTTTTTAAGTGATGTGTAAAGCCTTAGACCAGTGCTTCTCAAACTCCTCCTTTAATACAATTCCTTATGTTGTGTTGACCCTAACCATAAAATTATTTTATTGCTATTTCATAACTGTAATTTTGCTACTGTTATGAGTCATAATGTAAATATCTGATATGCAGAATATGATATGCATAACTAACCTAGATCCAGGGCCTCACACAGACAAGGCAAGTGCTTTACCATTGAGCTATAGCACCAGACCAGATGTTGTTTCGCTAGAAATTTAATGACAGTTTTGCTGCTCATGAAAGACCATGTTTCACTCCCAGGTGTCAAGTCAGAGCTGAATTAGTTGCCTTTAATTTTTCCTACTTTCTCTAGGGTGAGTGGTAAAGCCTCATTTATTCCAGGCTGCCATCTGAATATAAATAGCAGACTTGCCTTGAATTTCCAGACCTTCAGCCTCACATCGAGAGAGATAAGGATCACAGATACACAGATATGTGCCACTGTGCTCCTCTCCACTTTTAAGGCAGTGCTCTGTCCATGCTCCCTTAGCATCTATAAAGAGTGCAGTAGTGATTTTCTGTCTCCTGCTTTTAATTAAACCAGCTGTCAGGCAGTGCAGTTGTGGCCTCCAGGGATGCAGAGGAGACATTTCGGTTAACAGTCACTGTGAGTTTTTCTCTAAAGGGAACATGCAGTTGAAAGGAAGGGGAACCTTGGCAAAATCCTCCATTGTGGTGATTTTTAAAGGAATATCATAATCTTCTAATTCTGAGTAGAATATAAAATTGATGCCTTAGATTCCACCATATTCATGAATACTCTATTAGATACTTGAAAATCTCCATGTCCTTCCTCTCCTGTCCTCCCCTCCAGGAGTGTAAGACCTTCCATGGTATGTTTGTGGGGTCAGCCTGTGGTCCTCACGGGCCCTACGTTCCTGACGTGCTCTTCTGGTGTGTTGTCCTGTTCTTCACGACGTTCTTTCTGTCTTCATTCCTTAAACAGTTTAAGACCAAGCGTTATTTTCCTACCAAGGTAACTGGATTGAATTTTGGTAATATTTATGTTTTCTTTTCTTTTGATTTATTTCAAAGCAACAATTATTGATTAAAGTTATTCTTTTATGCTAAGTAGTTTAAAAGAAATTCCTTTTAGTAAAAAATATATCATCTGGGTGGTAGTGGTGCATGCTTTTAATCCCAGCATTAGGGAGGCAGATACAGTCAGAGCTCTGTGAGTTCAAGGCCAGTCTGGTGTATAGAGTTCTAAGATAGTCTGAACTGTTGCACAGAGAAAACCTGTCTCGAAAACAAAAAGCAAAACAAGACTCTACATATATTGCATATCTGGGCATAGAGAAGGAAGATCGTACTGTGAGAAAGTGGAGGGTAGCTGTGACTTTTTCTTATGCTTTCGGGATTAAATGGATAGGCATATGTAACATACTTTTAATATAAGTCTCATCCATACATTGGGGACATATTTTATGAGAAAGACATGAAGTATTTACAAAGTCCAGGAAGTAATTCTATGTTTATGTTAATGTAATCTCTACTGTAGGTACGATCAACAATCAGCGACTTTGCTGTATTTCTCACAATAGTAATAATGGTTGCAATTGACTACCTTGTAGGAATTCCATCTCCTAAACTTCATGTCCCTGAAAAGTTTGAGGTAAGTATTAAAGCAAGTGGCTATTTGTTTTTGGAAATGCCAAACTACTTAGTGAGGAAAGGACTTGAGGCCAGGACATTGTTCTTATTAGGCAAGAGCTCTTGTGAACTGCAGTCAATTTACCTTTTACATTGACAAATATTAATTTAAGTTTTAGTAACTCCTGTCCTCCAAGCACTAGAGTGATTGCTCTAAAAATCAGTTTCATGTTACATCATTGAAATGTGTTTGATCTGATAAGGGGCCAGATTTTTGTCTGTAGTTGTTCTGTGCCAATTCTGACTCAGTACCATAACCTCCCCATAACCACTAGTTTCAGGACTCTAACCCAAGGTACGTTAAGAATTGATACAAGAGAAATTTATTTCACTATATTTGTAATTACATAGTTCCAGGCCAATCTAAGCTACTTAGCAGCACCTTGTTTATTATCCATAATAAACAAATTCAAACAAAAAAACCCGAACCTCAAACTGCTAGTCTCTAAGCAGTAAGCCTCTGTTCATAACTCTTTGAAGGTTGGGTTTGCCCCAGTGGGATGTGGTCTAGTCAGTAGGTCCCATGCCTTTCATGTGTCTGATTGGCTGGTGGGGACAGTCTGGCTGAAGGGCTGAAACAGAGAATGGTGGTGTTTCCCTTCCCAGCTTCTGTTTGTGTCTTCCTCTCCAGGAAGCTTACTCAGAAGCACAGTCATCTCAGGACTTCCAGAGGGTCAAGGAAGCTTCAGGGTTTCTTGAAGTCCAGACTGTACATGTCACTTTGGCCTTACTTTGTGTATAAGTTACAAGATGATCTTGAGTTGATGGAGAGTTGGCAGGTTCCATAACAGGGCATGCTTGTAGACACAGGATGAAATTTCTGTCACTGTCTGCACAGAATTTACCACACATCCTAATTCAGCTTTTCTTCTATCCCTTGGCATTTCATGGAATAGAGGAATGAAACTTTTTTCTTTGTTCTTAAACTTTAATAGCCTACTGATCCAAGTAGGGGCTGGATCATAAGCCCTTTGGGAGATAACCCTTGGTGGACATTGCTAATTGCAGCCATTCCAGCTCTCCTCTGTACCATTCTCATCTTCATGGATCAACAGATTACAGCTGTAATCATCAACAGAAAAGAACACAAACTCAAGGTATTCTCAGAGGCTTCTTTGAGGGTATTTTCTTTAATAGCAAGAATACTTAAAAATACATTTGAAAACTAGTTTCTTCCTTCTTATAATTAATTTGGAACTTCAATATAAAGGAACAATCTAGATTTACTGGTGTTCATTTCTCTCTTCAGAAAGGAGCTGGCTATCACCTTGACTTGCTCATGGTTGGTGTCATGTTGGGAGTCTGCTCTATCATGGGCCTGCCGTGGTTTGTGGCTGCGACAGTGTTGTCTATAAGTCATGTGAACAGCTTAAAAGTCGAGTCGGAATGTTCTGCTCCAGGGGAACAACCCAAGTTTCTGGGGATTCGTGAGCAGAGGGTCACAGGGCTGATGATTTTTATCCTGATGGGCCTCTCTGTGTTCATGACTTCAGTGCTAAAGGTAAAAACCCTTTGTGGCGTGGTGGCAGGGTTAACATCCCGCTTAACATTTGTACGCAAATGTATGGAAATGAAACGTTGAAATATGTGTGGAATACATAAAATCAGCGCGCACACACGCACACCCCCCCATAATTTAAAATCCATTCACGTTTAGAAATACTGTTCGGCAACATTTTTCGTATGGTAAACATGTAGATTAATAATAATGCCCTGTAGATCTGTCAGTTACAGCCTGCAGTTGGAAGGCGTTAAGCAGCATGTGGTTAGAACATAGTACAGGAAGTAATCAGAAGCAATAGGAGAAAAATGCTTTGGTTTCTTTAAAGTACTCTTAAGTGAATTTGATGTTCTTTTCTTGATAAAGCACATGAAATAAAAGTAATAAACACTAAAAAATAAAAAAACAAGATTACCAATGAAACACATAAGAAATTCAGTTAAATACATTTTTATCACATCCTTATTTTACAGAATATAGTTATATTTTACAGAATATAGTCATTAAAAATAATTATGTAGTATAGTATCTAATTTGAAACTTTTTCTTTATCATGTAAAAGCCCAACTCCATATTTGTCTTTGTTATTTTGGTTATTTTTCTTGTAAAGAAAATGGCTGAATAAAAGCTGACACACTATAAACTAGAAGAGACTTAATGTATATTAGCTTTAAAAGGATGTTCTTCATTGATGAAATTCCATGGGCTTGTTTTATGTACTTACTAGCCAGTTTAAGTGCCGTGTGTCTGGACTGCTCTCAGTACCCTTCGACACGGGATAGCAATAAATAGGGTGTAGTGTTGTCTTCCTGCAGGGACTCCATAGTTTGCCCATGAAATGGGCAGTTGTGTAGTGCTGAGTGTGTTTTAAAGGAACTTGGAGACAAAAGAACTATTTTATGTAGTCTTCTGAAGGTGAGGGCCCATTGAAGCTTTTTGAAAGTTGCCCCTTAAGTCTTATTATAGTTTCCAAATTTCTAATGAATTAAATGCTGTATATAAATAGAAAAATTCAACTCGTACACGCAGAAAACTCTACAATAAAACTTAGTCTCTATTTTTTACTTTTCAAAAGTAACTCCTCAAAGACAATTTTTTTTCAACTTGGTGATTTAAATTCAAAAAAATTGTGTGTGTGTGTGTGTGTGAGAGAGAGAGAGACAGCACTCGTGTGTGCACAAATATGGGTACACGTGTGCAGTAGTGGGCCATGAAGGTCAGAGAATGGGTTCCAGAGACCACTCTCAGGTTGTCTGGCTTGAATAGCATAGCGAGGAGGTGAGCAGGTCTGCTTTTTGTCCCGCCTGGCTCCCGCACGACTAGCTTTACACCCAAAATAACAACACACAAACTGTATTCTTTTAAACACTGCCTGGCCTGTTAGTTCTAGCCTATTATCGGCTAATTCTCACATCTTGATTAACCCATTTCTAATAATCTGTGTAGCACCACGAGGTGATGGCTTACTGGGAAAGATTCAGCATGTCTGACCTGGCGGCTGGCTCCATCGCGTCTGGCTCACCTCCCTTCTTCCCAGCATTATGTTCGGTCTACTCTGCCTATCTAAATTCTGCCCTATCAAGCCAAGCAGTTTTCTTTATTAATTAACCAATGAAAGCAACAGATAGAAGTCATTCCCACATCAGAATAGCAAAAACTTTGACCAACGGAGCCCCTTGTTGACCCTCAACTATGTTAACTTGCTCTGGTAATATTTGGGCGTGGTGGCTTATGTCTGCAGTCTTAGCATTTGGACAAAAGTGAAGTGGGAAAGGGGCTATACAGAATTGTTGTAAGTTAGTGGATAGCTTGGGCTACATGCCTTTGACCTCCTTGTGTGCATCAAGACACGCGTGCTTGCATGCACATGTATATCCACGTGTGTGCACACGCACACACAGACAGGGAAGGCAGAGAGGAAAGTAAGTTAAATTATGTTGGTATCTATCATCATTGTAATCTTAAATATTGTTATAACTATAACTATATATTTTATTTATTTAGTTACATATTTTTATTTTTTGAGACAGGGTTTTTCTGTAGCATTGGTTCCTGTCCTAGAACTCGCTCTGTAGACTGGACTGGCCTTGAACTCAGAGATTTGCTTGTCTCTGACTCCTGAGTGCTAGAATTAAAGGCATGTGCCTCCACTGCCCAGCCAATATATTTTTTTGATATTTATTGAGCTCTACATTTTTCTCTGCTCCCCTCCCTGCCTCTCCCCTCCCCCAAGGTCCCCATTCTCCTAATTTACTCAGGAGATCTTGTCTTTTTCTACTTTCTACTTCCCATGTAGATTAGATCTACGTAAGTTTCTCTTAGTGTCCTCATTGTGGTCTAAATTCTCTGGGATTGTGGTTTGTAGGCTGCCCAGACAATATTTTTACACTTATGTTTATATTGATTCATTTTTCCTAGAACAGATATTTTCAGTCTGCTTCAAGGACTGTTGGAGTCCCTGGCATTCTGTCAGAATTCCACCAGGGCCTTCCATTCCAAGGGCTCCATCCTGCAAAAGACAGCACTTTCTGTGTATCTCATACAGAAGAGCTTATTGTAGCGAATTGCTGTAAACTAAACACAGTTGCAAGATGAATACTCCCTGTCTCTTGTTAAGCAACCGCTAAAGAGATTTACAGAAGTGTAAAGCAGTGCTAGTCCTGAATTTCACTTTGTTTTAGAAATTGTAGTCTTTCATAGAAATGTGTTCTGGGCGTGACTCAGTTTGTAAAGTACTCATTATACAGGTGTAAATGCTGAGTTCAGATCTCCAGCACCCATGGGTAAAGAGCCTGTCATCTTATCACCCCAGAAGTAAAGATACATAAATCCTCTGAGCTTATTGGTCAGCTAGTTTGCCTAATTGGTGAGCTCTCTAGATTTGGTAGGGGACCCTTTCTCCTTATTCTTGAGTGCACTCTCTTGATGAACAATCTGTAGATCAGTTGACTCTCTAATGTATAAACAATAAATATATGTTTTCTTCTTCTGTGTTGGAACGTTGGTCCAATCCTTATCAGAAAAGAATTTTCAATTCTGTCACCATAGTTACTCATTAATGTTTCTGTATACTTCTTATTGTAAAATTATTTAGTACAATGAGTTCTGATTGTAGTACTTTTATTTACAGTTTATCCCAATGCCAGTTCTATATGGTGTTTTCCTTTATATGGGAGTTTCATCACTGAAAGGAATCCAGGCAAGTATTTAATAATGACACTATTTAAAAATGGCAGAAGCTGTACTTGTGACTATTTTTTGTCTTGTTATATCAAATCGACATTTGCTGAGTAGATTATTGCTTACTGCATATTTTTACTCCAAAGAATGAGATGATAATTTACCTACTTTAAATCCAAGGGAACGTCATATATCTACCTGCTCAGGGAAGACTAGTTTAGTGAGGGGAGGGTCAAAGGTCAGAATGAAAAGACTTTACCCCAGGTGGAGAACACTTTCAGCATTGAGACAGAAAGGATATACAGACGTTTATGTCACAGTGAGGCCTAGCACATTCGCTGTGTTCTCTAATTCTTACGATGCTGACTGATGGAGGAAGAAGGAGCTCCTGTTACAAAGCAGGACGTGAAACTGGACTCAGGGACCAGTGCTTACCTGTGCTCTGTGCACACAGTCTGCTAAAATAGACTCAGGTGTGTACAGACCCGAGTTAAAATGTTTAGACTAGAAGAGAGCCCCATGGTGGCCACTTCTTCTCACAGAAACTGTGCCATCCACAGTCACTCATTGCTGTGAAAATAGCTGGCAGCACTTCCCAAAGCCAGCACTTAAAAAAAAAAAATTATGTCTCCCATGGTGAAGAAATGATACTGTCTCACTTGATTTTTATAGCCATTTTGTGGGGTGGGTAGGTTGATTTTACCTCTGATTTATAAATAAAGAAATTATGTTCAGAGGTATCCAATGTATGAATTGGTGATTTCTCTTCATAACCTTAGTGGTATTAAGCTTGAAGAAACCTCAGAAGACTGTTAGTATTTAATTGTGCATATTGAAAACAGTTCAAAGACATTCAGTATATTTGAAATTTGACCAAAGTAAAATATTTTGCCTGTTTCGTTTTGCTTTTTTGAGTCAGGGCTAGCCTCCTAGGCCGGTTTAAACAGTCGTCACCCATGGGGTAGGATTATAGGTATATACCACCAGCCCTGGCTGTCTTGATCTCCTCCCTCCCTCCCTCCCTCCCTCCCTCCCTCCCTCCCTCCCTCCCTCCCTCCCTCCTTCCCTCTTTCTATCTGAGATTGTTTCCTGAAACATTTTTCTGTATTATCAAAACACACCAAAGAACTTATAGTTTCATGTAGCACAAATACATAAAACCCTAAAAGTTGGAATTTCTTAAATAGCAAAAATGGTTTTTGTTGATAAACCTCTTCTTTTTGTTATTTTACATGTGTAGTTTTTTGACCGCATCAAACTATTTGGAATGCCTGCCAAGCACCAGCCAGACCTGATCTACCTCCGCTACGTTCCCCTGTGGAAGGTGCACGTGTTCACTGTGGTCCAGCTGACCTGCCTCATCCTGCTGTGGGTAATCAAAGCTTCTGCTGCTGCAGTCGTTTTCCCCATGATGGTAAATTTTCAGATTTATCTTGTTCCTAATTCATAATGTAATACTCGTTTTCATGGTAACATTTAAAAAATTTGTTACTGACCTTGCGGAAAGAAATACCTCCTTTAAATATCTTAAGTATTTTAAAATGTAGACGAACTGTTTCTATCAATAAACTAGTACTTTGCATTCTGGGTATTCTTCTCTTACTCTGCAGTCATTTATTTTTAATATCTTAGCCCTTGGGGTATAAGGCTCTATGTTGTAATTCTGTGTAACTTCAGAACTTAGGACATTTATAGAACAAATGTGATTGGCAGGTGCATAAAGCCAAGCAGCTATAAGATATCTTGGCTTTGAAACGGCATGCTGTAATGTCTTTCCTAGAAACTACATATCTGGAAGTGTAAAACTTAGGAAGTCTATAGAGGGTTTTAATAGGACACAGTCCATACAATTCATTAAATCACCATTTAGTATTTTTTTTGCATAAGAGCTATGCAAATAGGTATTGTTTGTCCTTTTCTGGGTACTATGTAAAAGGCAATTACTGACTTAGTTACAGAAAATGTTAAGAAATTCAACTGTTAGGACTAACTGAGCAATACTGCCTACCCGATCACAAACAAATCACATGCCAGTGAAGCTATTAAAGCAAGGTTACAGATTTGGAAATTAAATCCTATTAAAATGTCAAGCTAAAGAATCCTATGGATGGGCTAGAGAGATGGCTCAGAGGTTAAGAGCACTGATTGCTCTTCCAGAGGTCCTGAGTTCAATTCCCAGCAACCACATGGTGGCTCACAGCCGGCTATAATGAGATCTGGTGCCCTCTTCTGGCATGCAAGCATACATGAGAGGAATGTTGTATACATAATAAATAAATACATCTTAAAAAAAAAGAATCCTATGGACTTAAGGAAAGAGCATCATAATGACATTTCTAAGGCGTTGAGCACAGCTGTATACTTGAAGGAAGATGTATATCACATGGGCTTTGTTATCAAGGAAAAATAAATGCAGCAAAAATCAGGAGTGGACCAGGGTCTCCCAAGTCAAGAGTAGAAAGAAATGAGAGCCTAGAGTATTTGTGTAAGCTCAAGAAGAAAAGACTTGTAGCCACAAATGCACAAAAGACCCGAATGGACTTAAGTTCATCAGACATCTAGAATGCAACAGTTATTAAGTAATTTTCTGCAAAGGGCCAGGTGGTAAATATTTTAGGCTTTGTAGATCAGGAGAATATTATGTAGGTACTTGAATAATACAAGAGAGAAATACATGTTTATAGTTTCTTTGTAGTAAAATTAAAGAAATAGTACTTCTTTAAAATGCAGGACTGCTAATGAGAAAAATGCCATTGTCTTTTTCTGAGGGAACATTTCACTCAGGTCAGGTTCAAGGACAATACTGCATTTATTGGTGAGGTTAGGGGGTGCGACTTAGTGGTCTCGTCTAGAATGTGTAAAGACTGAATTTGCTTCTTAGCACTGAAAAGAAGATAAAGAAATCTCAGAATTATTCCAAAAGTTGTCTGTAAAAACCATTCTTAGTTCATGAGCTCTAGAAAAATGGCTGATGGCCTAGGTTTGACTTAGGATCAATGAGTTGTCACTTCCTGATTTATAGGAAGTGGATTATTGTTATACTTTATATGAATTTTCACAAGTAGCCCAAGGAAAAGGGTTCAGTAGCTGAGAGTACCAGGCTCAGTTTAATGAACAGTAAAGATCAGACAGTCTGAAGCCAAGAGAAAGCTGTAAGCTTTTCTCTGGAAACACTAGAAAGATCTCAGCACCAAAACCTGATGAAGTTGTGAAAGATCTATGGCATGTTCTTATCCAGATACTCTATGTATTAAACTGGATCAGCTGAAATGCTGGTACATATGCTCAGCATTATTTCTTAGCATCGTATATCATAATAAAGCAGATAACAATGCTTTACCATTAAAAGGAATTATCAGCATATTATAATTATATACCTTTCACCCCTCAAGTTAGAATCTAATGAAAAAAGAGTAAAGAACCATACGAGAATTAATAACCGTTGTATTTGAGTATCTGGATAAGAACATATCAGAAGTAGTAGATAATGTCTACCTCAATAGTGTTAATCATGGGAAATAAAATTGATTAGAAGTGACCCAACTTGAGAAAATGTTTAAGGGTAAGCTGAAATAAAAAGGATAATATTTTTTTAAGGAAAAAAGCTTTGCAGTAGTACTTGTGTCCATTTCTTACAGCTTTTTTGCAAAGTTTGACAAAACTTTGACTGTGTGACTTAAAACTATAAAAATTATTATTACAAATATTGGAGACTAAAAGTGTGAAATCGGGTTGTAGGCACAGGACCGTCTGTGAAATCTGCAGGGCGTTCTCTTCCTAGCTTCTTGCTGTGTTGCTTGCCCTGTAGCTGTTTAGCTACAATCTGAATTGTCCCCGTGCGTCTTCCTGTGACTCTGCACACGGCACGACCATTTTATAAGGGCCCCAGTCAAAGTGTTCTACATGTGCGTTTCGAGATGGAGGTGGAATCATTGTGAACCAGATAAATCATTAAAAATGTGGTTTGCAAAAGTGTTGTGCGTGTGGGTTACATGTGTAATTGTTATGTGCATCAGACAGTTTCCTGCTCGGTTATATGTAAATTATATTCTTGTTAAAAATCAAGACTTATAAGTTACAGAAAATAAGAAATCAGTTAAGCATAATTCGGAATGGAATCTTTCTGACTGCCTAACTTTTCTGTGTTACATCATGCTGTCTGGACAGCCAAGCTTGGAAACTTCTGTTAGGTCCATACAATGTGGAACTGGTATAGCACTGAGTGAGGAGACCAGAGACATAGACTAATGGGGTCAGAGGTTTGTTGTTATATAGAACTGTATTGGTACTGGAATACCATGGACAGATTATTTTATTAAAAATGGTCATTTCCTTCATCAGAAAGTTTAATATATAGTGTTGAGAGAATTATCTAAATACTAACATCTTAATAAAGAAGAAATCCTAAGTGAACTCAAAATTTAAGAGGTAAATGAAGTTGTAGTAGAAAACTTAGGATTTTATATACATATGTGTGTATACATATAAATGTATATAAATACATACATTCACACACATATACATAAACACATACATATATGTCTATCCCAGTGGCTAGAGAGACTTTTTAATGAAAATGGGAAAACTTAGAGGTAAAAGAAGGGTAAATATATTTAACCGTGTGAAGTATTTTTATGTGATAGGCAGCATTTAAACAGAGTAGAGCTGTAGAGCTGTGAACCAGGAGAAAGTATTTGTAACACAAAGTAGATGAAAGGTTTCTACTACACTAAACAGTGCACTAACAAGTTAAAAGCTACTTTTAAGGTAAAGGGAAAAGAAGTAAAAGATAAACTTAGCAGCAGCAGTAATAGAAAGCCAGTTGGCTCTGCAAACATACAAGCTTCCAGCAGCTGTCATAGGATAGTGAGTTCACATCCACCCTTTCCTCTCAACTCAGTGAATGACAGCGTTCAGGCCTGGGGCAGCTATTCTAAGGCCTTACCTAAGGGTTGCAGCGTTGTTTTATGGTAGGTATTTACATCATGAAAATCTTTATTGAAGGGGGCAGAATGGCTTTTTGATTTTATTCCTAGGTGTGAGTATACAATGGGAAGATACAAATAAATAACTCGGTTCCGTTCCAGTAAGTGTTAAATAACATTTAAGCAAAATGAACATAGCATTTCCTGTTATGTATAAGCTTTAGCAATCACTTGCTTTTCTCTGTCAGTGTATGTACTATGTTTCTGTCTCTCCCATCTTCTTTAGGTTCTTGCACTAGTCTTTGTGCGTAAGCTCATGGATCTGTGTTTCACAAAGAGAGAACTCAGTTGGCTTGATGATCTCATGCCGGAAAGTAAGAAAAAGAAAGAAGATGACAAAAAGAAAAAAGAGAAAGAGGTAAGAAGACACCTTTTAGTGTTTGCAGTGTTACCAGATCCTGTTACCGTCGCTGTCACTGCATTTTAACCCTCAGAGAGGCTGGGAAGCACAGATACTCCATCCTGCTGTGCTGAGATGAGGCGCAGAGCTGGGTGATGTCACTCAAATACTGCTTCCCACTGATTTCCCAGTCTTGCTGCTGTTTAACTCTGACACAAGAATACTTTTAAAAAATTGGATATTCTGGCCGGGCAATGGTGGCACACACCTCAGGAGGCAGAGGCAGGCAGATCTCTGAGTTCCAGCCCAACCTGGTCTACAAAGTGAGTTCCACAAAAGTCAGGCCTGTTATACACTGAAATCCTGCCTTGAAAAACCAAAACAGGGAGGGATTGGGAGCATATTCTGTGAATTAAAAAATACAAGAATTAGAGTTTTTAATAGTACTAAAAATCACACAATAATGTCTGATTTAATCTTAAATACATTGGGTGTGTTAGTGTGTAGCACAGTTTACAGTATTTTAGTCGTCTGACGTAGTACACTAAATAAGTTTAAAGGTGTTGAAGACTATTAGGGGCTGGGGAGATGGTCCATTAAGTAAAAGCTGCACAGGCATGAGGACCTGAGTTCACAGCCCTTAGCATCCAATTAAAAAGCTGGGTGTGGCTGTGTGCAAATGTGATTGCCACCCTCTGGAGGCTAGAGAAGAAGGCTAGCTCCAGATGGAGCACACAGCTGTGTAACAGCAGTACATGAAGAATGATGGAGCAGGACACCCAGTGACCTCTGTTCTCTATAGGTCACACACAGACACACATGCAAGGGAATGAGCCTATAATCAGGCATAAGTCCCTTATATTTTTTACGCTTTTGGGCAGTGACTCATGGTGCTGCCTTTGAATTCAAGAATCCTCCCACCCTAGTCTCCAGAGTATCTGGAACTAAGGCGTACTACCATCCATGCCTAACTATATTTTTAGGTTTTTGTTTTTCTTTAAAAATGCATTTATTTATTGTTTTGTGTATATGTTCATGCTCAGGATATGTAGTTGGAGGCCTGTGTGCCACAGCACATATTTGGAGATGAGAGCACAATTTTCAGGAGTTGGTCTTATTGACTTTTATGTGGGTTATAGGGTCAACTCAAATTGCCAAGCTTGTACAGCAGGTACCTTTTCCTGGTTTTTAATTCTAATATTCAGTAGTCTGTACCATCGTTAGTTAATCTGTACAGTGATATTTAAAAAAGAAATACTTTATTCTGGATTTGGTGTTTTTTAATTATGTTTGTGCTTTTACTGACTAGGAAGTAGAAACTAAATATGGTCTTGTTGGTTGCAATACTTTCCTCAGTATTCCTGTCTTAGTTACTGTTGCTGTGAGGAAACACCGTGACCAAAAGCAACTTGAAGAGGAAAGAGTTTATTTTATTCACAGTTCATTATCAGAAGCAGGGAGAGCAGGAACTGATGCAGAGGTCGTGGAGGAGTGCTGTTTAAACTACCTTGCTTCCCTTGGCTTGTTCAGCCTGCTTTCTTGTAGAACTCAGGACCACCTGCCCAGGGGTGGCACCAGCCACAGTGGACTGTGCCTTCCTCCATCAATTGCTAATTAGGAAAATGCCCTACAGACTTGCCTACAGCTGGATTTTATGGAGGCATTTTCTCAGTTGAGCCCCCCCTCTGTGATGATTAACTTGTGTCTAATTAACATAAAACTAGTTGGCTAAAGAGAACAATTTCTATTCAGAATTTTGTTTGAAAATTAGGTGAGAGATTCAGTTATGTTTGTTTCTCGCTGAAGTGAGCATTGCTGTGTAGCTGATGCTAGCCCATTCTCCTTCAGCCATCCCTACTCCAAGTGCTTGGGATACATTTGTGCACCACCATATCTGGCTACTCATTTTTAAATGTCATAGTCTTACTTAAATATAAATTGGAAAGGGTATATTTCTTAGCCAGAATTATAACTATTGTAATTATTTGAATGAGGTTCTGATTTTTTTAATAGAAAGTTTTGTTTTCTTTAATATTGCATGCATAAACATGTAAACTTCTGGTGATTTTTCTTCATTTAGGGTACTATTTATTTGCAAAATACAAAAAATAAGCAGGTCATATTACTTGTTTTTTGCTTTAGTTAATCCAGAAACATATAAATTTAAAGAACAGATGTGAAAATGTGTTTTAAAAGTCCAGGAATCTATTTTCTATCACAGTAGAAAAGAAGCAATGGGAAGAGAACACAAGGCAAAATGAACATTATTCTGTTTTCAAGAGTCTTTCTAAAACTGTCATTCAGTAAGTTGCTTATGCAGTGTCTTCCCCACTGAGTTGCAAAGAATGCTGGGAAATTAGTGTAGCAGTTTTAAATCAGGGTGCATTCTAAATTGTGTCAATTGTAAATGGTAGGATTTTTGATAATGGGGAGCTGAGATGAGCTTGATGCTCTTTCTATACTTCTTTGCGTCTTCCTCCATTATTAAGGGGTCATTTTTATCCATGTTTATGTTGTTGTTCAGGTGGTTTTCAACCCAGGATGATGTCCTCTCCAAGGGACCTTTTCAGTGTCAGAGACACCTGGAGAGGCTGCTGCTAGCATAAGTTACATCTGGACTTGAAATGTTCTGTGTCCACAGATCTTCCACTAACACAGGGATGTAGACTGAGAAACTGTGCCTAATATAGATTAGCTTTTATTGTGCCCTGTGCTGAGACTTGAGACGTCAGTTTTCTCCCCTCGGCTATGTATAGCTAATATTCAGACTGAGGTCATACTGCTTTTCAGACAGCATTAATTAATCATTCTCAGAAATAGTGATTATATCTTGGGAAATAAATTTCTACCAATAGTTCTTATAATTTCATGCTATTATGTGTTTATATTGCCACAAGAAGTTTTCAGTTAAGACAGATACATTGTTTATATAATGCTGTCAGTTTCTTTAAGGTACTCTTAGTAACAGACCCTCCTGGGGATATTCTGGAGAAAGTAATCTCTTCATGTTTGTGCTCTAAAGGAAGCTGAACGGATGCTTCAGGATGATGGGGATACTGTGCATCTTCCATTCGAAAGAGGAAGTCTCCTACAAATTCCAGTTAAAACCCTAAAATATAGGTAAGATACAGCTTTGTTTTGTACAGTATATATATTTTTTCCCATGTGTCGGGTTACAAATGAAGCATATAATATGTCTTTGAAATAATGCTGAGTAAATGTTTCCCTAGGGAAAACACAGTGGCAGGTTGGAAGGTTTACCATTTTCAGCCTGGACATTTGGCTTATATGATGAAAGTCTAGTAACCATTCCAAGACTTAGCATTGACTTTGTCATGCAGTTCTGCAGTCTAAATGTATGTGGTTGGTAGCTTGAGCAGGATTTCACTAGGTAGCCCTAGTTGATCTAGAAATCCATGCATACCAGTTTGGCCTCCAGTTTACAGAAATCTGTCTCCAGAGTGCTGGCACTAAAGGTATGTGCCACCAAGCCCTGCTGCAGTCTTAAATATGACTTAAAGTATGAACAGAGGTGGATTTTTTTTAAAGCAACTGGTATCAATCACTTATAATATAGCTGCTATTACACTGTTATTTTAATATTGTCTAATTTCTTCTTTTTGTAGTGTCTGGTATTGAACCTAGGACCCTGCATGCTTGGCAAACCATCTCCCACTGAGCTACTTCCCCAACTTTTTTTTTTTTTAAATAGGGTTACTATTGCAATGATCAAACATGATAACCAAAGGCAACTTGAAGAGGGAAGGATTTATTTTGCTTCCTTTTCCATATTACTGTTCAAAGCTGTCAGGGCAGGAAACTGAAGGCAGGAGCTGATGCAGAGGCCTTGGAGGGTTTTGACTTATCGGTTTGCTCTCCTCATAATTTATTCAGTATGCTTTCTTAGAGTACCCAAGACCTCCGTTCCAGGAATGGCACATTTTAGAATAGGGTCCTTCCCAGTCACTCACTAATTAAGAAGATGCCTAAAGGCTTGACTACAGCCGGTTTTATGGAGGTATTGTCTCTATTGAGGGTTTTTGCTCTCTAATGACTCTAGCTTTGTCAAATTGGCATAAACAAGCCTGCACACCAATTTTTATAGTTCATTCTGAAGATAGGATCTTACTAAGTTGCCAGCTACCCTTAGACTTACTATGGTATACTGCTCAGCCTCTGCCTCCTGGTAGCTTGCATTACCCACCTCAGTCATGTAATCCAGTATGACATTTGTGTTTGTAGCTTGTTTGCATGAATTGTTTTTCTTTTGGTTAAAAAAAAAGACTAATAAATGTATTTCAGTTTTATCTATGGAATGTCATATTACTTGTGACCAATGACAATGAATGCATGTTATTTGTGGATGTAATCATTGGATTAGGGGTCTAAAGTCATTTTGCAGTATTTTGTAGAAATGTTACATTTGACTTTTATAGTAAATAGGCAGTATTACTATTCTTTGATTTTGATATACCCGATGAAATAGCACTTTGACACCAAGACTATGAGACTATCTAGCTAAACAGTGGTGGAGTCATTTTTGTGCCATCTGCTATGTTCAGAGCTTCATTGTCAGTTGTGCTTTTATTCCAGCATAAAAAAGATTTGCAAAACAAAAACAAAAGGCTTTTAGTTGTTGTTGTTGTTATATACTGTAGTTTTTTTAATTGGTGAGAGTGTGGGTTATAAGTGTTTTGACTAAATCTGTGCAGTTTTAGGCTTGTAGACACAGTAATTGGTTTTTATGTTATCTCAATGATCACAAGGTATCGTGGCTGGAATACTGATGAAGAACTATCTAAATTGAAAATGAAATGGGTTTTGCTAACATAATCAGTCCTGCTTAGTTTCAATGGTAAAAGAACTTGGAGTTCTCTGTGAAGACTTGATAGCAGAATTCCAGTTTGTAATACTTTGTTAGATCATAGGTTTAAGTGCATGCCAAATGTTTTCTCAATTTTAAATTGATGAAAACAAGAAATTTTATGATGCTAATAAAAATGACAACATTAATGCTTTTTGCAAGTACTGGATACTAACCACAAAGTGTATTTGTTCTTCAGTATTGACCCTTCAGTTGTTAACATATCAGATGAAATGGCCAAAACTGCCCAGTGGAAGGCACTTTCCATGAATACTGAGAATGCCAAAGTAACCAGACCTAACACGAGGTAGTTACAACTGTTTATGGCTTTGTAACTGTTGCTAGTGTCCACTCATATTAATTTACCTAATGTATCTAAATATATTCTCCTTACCGGACAAAACCAATCCTCTCCCCATTTCTTTCTATCTGTTCTTCTACTTTAATTATGGTCTGATGCGGGTTATAATTGTTTTTTTCCTCATGATTATGATTTGTAATTCTTAAATTTACAATTGTGTATTTCAGAAAAGAATTTTTTACCATTTTGTAGTAAAAATAAATTCTACAAAGCAGTGCATATATATTTTTGTGAATATAGTTATATTCACAAATTGGATATATATTCATAATTAAAGGTTTAATGGAGTGTAATTATATTCAAATGAAAATAAAAAATATATATAAAGAAAGATAATTACTAAGAATTAAATTAATGTTTCTGGACATAGTGGCTCACACCTAAATTTTCAGTCCTCAAGAGGCAAAGGTAGGAGGAGGGACCCTTGTGGTTTTTTTTTTGTTGTTATTGTTGTTTGTTTGTTTGGTTAGTTGGGTTTTCAAAACAGGAGTTCTCTGTGTAATAGCTCTAGCTGTCCTGGAACTAGCTCTTGCAGACCAGGCTGGACTTGAACTCACAGAGATCCACCTGCCTCCACCTCCCCAAGTGCTGGTATTAAAGGTGTGTGCCATCATGCCCAACTCTTTATCATATATTTTTTATCTTTTGTTTTCTTGAGTTCTAGTTCTGAGCTTCACTCTTCCTTCTTTCAGTTTCTGACTGTGATCTCTAGGGTTTTACAAATTTTTGAACTTCACACTGAGTGCCACCTTTTCACATTCTTCCTGCACCCTTGACTCAGTGTTTATGGTGTTATGGTGAAAATAAAGGCTATGTAGTAATATCAGTGTGTCTCTTTTATATTTAGCTTGTCATGTCTATTCAAAATCACATTAAAGACAACATCCTGGCTTTACTCATGCTAAAAAAAAGTGATGTGTTGGGGCTGGAGAGGTGGCTCAGTGGTTAAGAGCACTGCCTGCTCTTCCAAAGGTCCTGAGTTCAATTCCCAGCAACCACATGGTGGCTCACAACCATCTGTAATGAGGTCTGGTGCCCTCTTCTGGCCTGCAGACATATACACAAACAGAATATTGTATACATAATAAATAAATAAATAAATAAATATTTTTTTAAAATGTGATGTGTTGGGAACAAGAAAAGGCTCTAAGAGTTAGAACGGTGAATATCGTAAAATACATTATATTCATGTGTTAGATGCAGAAGAAGCAAGAGCAGACAGGTTGTAATAGCAAGGTGTAGGTTGGTGTTAGCTCAGACGTATAGTATAGGTATTCTTTGTTGACCATTTAAGAATTTAGGATCAATTCTTTTAAAAGTAATTTTCTCCTCATTGTTTGTTTTAAACAGCCCTGAAAAATCTGTGAGTGTGACAATAAATTTCGAAGATGAACCATCAAAAAAATACATGGATGCTGAGACTTCATTGTAAAGCAAACCAAAAGGAATATATAGAGATATATACCCGTCTGTCTGTATGTATGTATATATGTGTACATATATACACACACACACATTATATAAAATGCACATGTGTCGTGCCATTGTGTATTACAGTGCTGCTTGTCACGCTGTTTATGCGTGACTGGGTCTCTTTGAAGTAGCACCTGACGTTGTGAGCACCATGGAGACTGTATTAATGAAGCGAGGTACATGGTCTTTACTCTTCAGATAGTTATTTTTTGGTGGGGTAAAGCCTTTCTGTTCTGCAATAGAAAGATTTGGAAAACTGTATTCAATCTGCTTTTCTTAAATTTCTTTGTCAGTGGCAATCATATCAACCTTAAGTGATACATACTTAGTCTATATATTTATAATTTTTACCTGGATTTTGAGAGGTTATTGTCTCCCTTTTCGTAGTTTTTATAGGTAGAATCAGGAGTTTGCCCATGTTGTGGGAAATGGCATATCCTGGCTTCTCTCTGAGCTTCCTTCACGTAGCTGTCCATCATACTTCACAGGGGATGAACATCCAGGTGATTATAAATTATTGGAGACTTTCAGGGTAGGAAATTGATATCTTAGGATTTATTTTTAAATTTTAAAATTTATCTGGGCTTCCATTCTGATGGACAAGTAAAAAACAAATTCTGTGTGACTTCTCATTTAACACCCACACCATTAACAGCATTTTGAGTTTTTTAAGAAGCTATAAAGTGCCCATTTGCAATAGTTAAATTTTGTTACCTTTGTAGTAAGGCTTTTCCAATACTTATACTTTTCTAGAAACCCAGAGTCCCACTGTTCTTGTCTTTGCTGTCTTTTACTTAAAGTGGTCTTGTATGTGTCAGGTTCAGATGTCTTCTGTTGTAAGTAGTAATAAAGAGTCTGCCCCCTTCTCTGGGCTTGTCATCAGTGCTCCTTTATAAGAATACCTTTCATTATCTGTTGTTATTCTTTCTATTGTATGCAATGTATTTAATAAGTTTTTACCCACAATATCATTTTTAAATATTTTATTTATTTTAACTGATATGATACTTAAATATTATATAAATATTTGAGACAGTAACAACTATAGAGTAAATTGTTCCTGGTGTAGCTATTTGGTGCTCACTTGCATTTCTGTTTATTACCTGAAATCAGTGACAAACTTACATCTTTGATATAAAGCACTGCCATATTTACATTTTAAAAGGAAGTTGAATATTTTCTCTGCAGCTCAGATTAGTGACATCGTTCCTGTCCTGTGATAGCATTGAGGTTCCAGTATTTCTGAGCTGTCTTTTAAACATATAGCAAATTGTCATCTTTTATATACTCTTAGCTCCCCACAGAATAAATAAGTGCTGTTTTCAGGCTGTGGACGAAATGATTGGGGCTGTGAGAATGCTATGACCAGAGAATAGATAATACACAGAAATCGCGAGAAGCCCCGGCAACATTGATGTGATGGGGCATTAAAGTTAGAGCGAATGTTTAAGGAAATTCTCATGTTCCTTAGTCATTTCAAACTAAAGTACAAAAGTGTGATTAGTCTTTAGATCAAAGGAATAGAATTGCCCAAAGCAGGTATTTCTAGCAAGTTTGAAGTGGTTTTAGTTCATTCTAAACTATGTACCAATTAGTGTAATTCCCTCCCTTGAGAGCAAATACTGGATTCTAGATAAAATAGTAGTTGGCACCATCTGGTACTATCTGAGGAGTTCTGTCGGACTCCCTTAACCTATGATGGGGAGTATTGCCATGGTGCTGTGGTCACTGATGACCTCCACTGAAGTGATTCTCTGCATTCAGCAGCGTAGTGATTTCCAAAGTCCCCATTTGCTGCTATTATAACCCTCTGATGCGCCCAGACAAGAGAATTTCCTCATATCGTTTCCTTGTGTCTGGACATCAAAGGGTTAACATTTTGCAGGAAGTGATTTTAAAATTTAAACTGAAAACTACCTGGTATCAGAATCTTCCTGTGGATTATATACATATAATCCAGTGCCAGGAAAAAACAAACAAAACAAAAACCATGACTTACAAAATACTTTGCATCTAAGATGTTTCACTGTGGTTTTGGTTGTTAATGGCTTCTCCTTTCTTTTGACTACTTGACTTACAGTGATCTGATACGACTACTCCTCTGAAGAGCAGAGGGAATCGACTGCTTCTTTCAGATGGTTACGTTTTTGTGCTATTTTTGAAAATAACAATCATGAATAACACTCATTGCAAGACAGCAAGAGAGATAATTTGCTATATATACATATATATATATTGATTTTTAAATGCTGCCTTAAATAGGTGTATATGAGCAGTAGTAATTGCTATGTACTGATTTACCTCAAGGTGCAAAATAATTAAACTTGTAAATACCCATTTACAAAATCAATTCAGAGAAAAGCCCTGCACTTTCTTAGATGCCTTGATTTTCAGAGTAGAGCTTAGAGCTACTGAACACCACGGCCGTGGAGCCGCCTCAGGATTCTCTTCCCTCCACTATATTTTATTTATTTATAGATGTGTGTTTACAGAGACTATAATAAATCCTGGTGTTAACTATCTGAAATTTACTTCCTTTTTATTGCTGTTTCAACCTAAAGTAGGAGCTTTTGAGAAAACAGTAAGTTAGCTTCCTGATGGTAAAGGGGTGATTCTGTATCTATTTTTAATAATCTTAGATATGCAAAAGTGAAGTACAAGGTCTTTAAGACATTGTGAGTGTTCGTGTATGTGTGTGAAATCACGCTTAAATCTCTTAGCTTTTTAAGCTTGTGGCGTACCAATGTTCAGATTTGCCAAGCTTTCTCTAAGACATATAGGATGAAGTGTTTTTGTGTGCTAATGCATGTATTTATTACGATTTGTTTCCTGCTGAGAATCACTAACTCTTGTTTCTCCATTCCCCAAAGTGTTTGTTTCTTCCACACACTGAAAGTTGTGGCTTGAGTATACGGTTTCTGGCTTTCCTTTCACAAAGGCAGGTTCAAAATTCTGCAGAAAGAACAGTCACCGACATGAGGTGTCCCACTGAGTTCCTGTTGAGGTTTCATGAGTGTGCACCGCTCAGCAGTTCAGAATCTGCATCCTGACAAAGTGCTCAGAGTGGGATACGTGAGCCAGCAATCAGCAACGTGATTCAAATGTGTTTACATGAAGTCAGTTACATGTCTGAGATTGATTCACGTAGGCTTTATCATTGTTATCATTTGTACTGCAGAGAAGTGAATCGTCTTCATTTAGTCAAACAGTTACTTATTTTTAGAAAGTAAATGCATTCAAGTTTTCATATAGTGTTCCAGTCACAAGATTTGATTGTTTTCACTGTAAGGTCCTTTTTAACTTTCCGAAAAGTAAATTGTCAAATAAAATCATGTAAAGATTATTTTAAAATTGTACATGTACTTAGACTTCAAGCCCCAATTCTATGGTTTTTAATTATATGTTTTGCACATTGATTGTTTCTGTGTAGCTTTCTTTTGTTCCTTTGTTTATTCAAAAATTTTGGCTTTGTAAGGGTAATGTGTCTTACAGTGTTTACTATGTTAGGTTTAAATTAAAATTCAGATTTATTGTCCATTTATATAATATTTGATACCTTGGTGTGATTTCCCAATACAGTTACAATGTTTATGGTGTTTATAATTGCAATGGTATTTTCTTTTGTAATAAAAAATCCAAAGTCAATTAAACAAATTGTAGATCTGATATTTTTCATTTATGTGAAGTACAAGTCTACCTGAGTCTATAATGTGAGCCATCCTGCCTTTCACATTTGTTTCCTAATTTTTAGAGAAAACTATTTTTTGTAGATGTTATTGAAAGTTGAAAGAGCAATAAAAGTCTGCATAGCAAGTTGTTGGCTGCTGTTTTTACTGTTATTAGAAGAAGCTACAGGTCTTTCTCTGCTTACGCTGGGAACAGGGAGGAAGGGAAAGGAGTGGCTTCTGCTTCCTGCTTCCCAGTCCTTCATATAGAAGAGAAAGACAAAAGAAGAGAAGAAGGAGAAATAACATGTTTTTATGATGACATTTTTATAGTTAGGAAATGTTGAAGGTAATTTCTTTCAAAAACTGGTCCAGTTTTTCCTTCAGTTTCAAACCTAGAAACTTGTACTGTGTGCTGTGTTATCATTGCCCTGATAACACTGACCTTTCTGCTCAAGGCCTGTTCTCTTTTGGCTAATTATGTTTTGATTTGGATTGTTTTCCCGATGTAACACTTTGCTCCTGTTTTCCATGCAGAGAGCCTTGAGCCATCTTGTAAATTTGTTAAGCCATGGGAGTGAGATGAAGACACATGTCTATAGCTTTGGAGCATTCTGTTAGAGTTATACTTTACACTTACCATACAGGCCTGTTGTTACCGCTGTTTACCAGGAAGGCGTTCCTCTCTCAGGCTGTTTAAGTGGTGTTGCTGCTACCTGCTCTGAGCTTGAGCTTGCTCTCCTCATGGTGGGCCTGCTTTTCCTGTGCTTGCAACGGAGATGTTTCCTGTGTTTGCAAAATGTTTTCTGCTTTTGCTTTTCTTTCAAAGCCCATCTAAAGGTCTACAACGACATTAGGATCAGTGTAATCTCTGTTATCCCCCCCTTCCCGTGTGTGTTTGTGTGTGTGAGAGAGAGACAGAGACAGATAGACCTTTTATTTATTTATTTATTTTTATTTGTTTATTTATTTATTTATTTATTTTTGGTTTTTCGAGACAGGGTTAATAGGCCACGGATCTTGAAAGGGCATTCAAACATTTGATATTGGGACACTGTTATCTACCAAGTACATATTTGAGGACCATACAATCAAGTATCAAGTTACCCCGCCCCACCAAAACATGCCCGAAATTTTATTTTCATAATGTAAGTTTACTGTTTTGTATTGGACTGTACTGAATGTCAATTCTGCAGTGCTCATGGCCTCTGAGCCACAGGTTGGACACACCTGATATTTTTAGAAAGTTTATAATGCAGTTTTGTCTTGAATTGATCCTAAATATCTTGGTGTAGGTTTCGTTTCCCTTTATTTTCTTTTAGTTTTATTTTTTTAGTGTGTGTGTATGTGTGCAAGTGCCCACCGAGACCAGAAGAGAGAGTGTCAGATGCCCCAGAGCTTTCTTGCAGGCGGTTGTAAACTGATGTCCATGTTGGGAACTGAACTCCTATCCCCTGCAGGAGGAGCAAGTGTTCTTAACCACTGAGCCATCTCTCCAGTCTGGTTATTTTAGGCTATAATTAGGACTCAATATATTATACTTTATGTAGTTTAGGCATCATTTCAAGATAGTAAAGGAAAGAAATAAAAACAGAAAATGGGCAAGTGTCCTAAGATGGAGCTGCATAGCAGGGTGCACCAAACTGCTCCAGCTTGTCTCTTACGGAGTCATGGGTGCACATCACACATCCTGGGTCCTTACATTGGGGCCTTAGCCTCTGGGGGGGGGGGGTCACAGGTGCATATTTTACACAGTTTGGGCTGCACCCTTCCATGTTTGGAGATACTCACCTGTCTTCCAGAGCCAGAGTGCCATGCTGTCTTTGATGGAACAAACATTCATGAATCGTCAGGGTCGTCAAAGTAGTAATTTCACACTTACCCTCTGGAGAGGTAGGAAGGTGGGAAGGAAGCACATTGGGAATCCCACTGAAGACAAGTCCGTCTTCAGCCAGTCACTTTGACTCCCTGTTTGGTAATTCCTTTACAGAACTGTTTTCTACTCCCCTTTACAGCCTTTTGTCTTGTCTTTGGTAGAATTAGCACTGAGGGTTTTACGCCTTCAACTTAGTGCTGTGTTTGCCTTAATCCCCACCTCCTCTCCCATGCTTTCAATTCCAGTTCAGAACTGTACTTTAAAGTTTTTATGTGTTGATTTTTGTTTTGATGTTTTTTGAGGCAGTGTCTCAGGGATCCTAGGCTGATTGCAAACTCCTGATCCTCTTTCTTCTATGTACTGAGTACTGAGTTGCCCAAACCCCAGTATTCCAAGACTTCAGTGGGTAGGTTCCCTATACCCGAGGGCACAGGCAATGCTGCAGCCTTGTGTCTTGATGCTACAGAGTCATTGTAGGTTCTGCCATTTCCCTGTCATTAGCTGTCAGGCAGCCCATGAAATGACTTGTGCTCACCAAAAAAATAAACCACTCCGTTTGGTACTTTTCAAAAGCTCTGGTTTGCCTTTTTACAGGCAATTTTACTGCAACTCGAATTTCTATTTCAAAAAATGCTTTGCAGACGCTCGAAAAAAGTTGTGTGACTTTGCAAAGCCACCCAATGACCTGGTGACAGGCGTCTGACAGAGTGCTCTTGCACCTGGGGAACGTGGTGCCCCAGCATTTTATGCTTGAGACTTGTGCTGTAGCATCTTTAAGTAATTTTGTGCACCGAAAAGATAGGTACCAAGCAGGCGACGTGACCCACAAATCAAGTTCCAGGTCCTTCTCAACCCCCAAACAAGAAGCCGAGCCTGTGCCCTGGTTCGTTTCCCCCTTTAATCTTTGAGAACTGATTTGCAGTCCGTGATAATTCTTGGAGCACCTGAGGTAAACCTTGTTTATTTTGGATTCCAAGCTCCTTCTGACCATAAGATACAGCACACCAAGTTTAGGTCCTCGCACCCTGAGCTTCACCGAGCGTTCTCTGGTTGCTAAGGTAGCAGGGTAGGCGTCATCCGTTGCTATGGCGCTACTCCCTACCTTGCAGCGTTGTCATTCCTGATTGGCTGAGCGCCCGGGGGCCGTGGAGGAAGAAGTGTGAGCATTGGTTTAGTCTCTCTGGGCCAGGAAAGGAATTGACTGAAAAACCAACAGGTGTCTGGGAGGGAGCTGGTTTGAGTTCGCCCGGCTTCTGCAGCAGGACGAGGAAGATGACTTGAGGTTGGCCTGAAGGAGGGCCGCCCTCCTGCGCGGTGAGTGGTGCGGACGTCCTTGTGCCTGGCAGGACAGTCTCCCTTCCCCTGAAGCCATCTGCAAGGACCTTCCCTTGGGGTCAGTCGGCCAGAGCGTGTCTCCTCAAAGTAGATAAGCTTGTGCTGAAGAGCGTGTTGGGAGATGCGTTCCGCGTTGCGCGGTGCTTCCAGGAGCAAAGGGCCTGGTGTGGGTAAACAGAGCTGGTATCCCTCAGCGCTCATGCCTCTGGAGGCTTAAGATCTCCTTTGTGAGTAGCACTCACTCCTGCCTTCCTTCTACAGGGTGGGCTCTGCTCACCTCCACCTCAGTACCTCCCCTTTGGTGGGAAGAAAGGCTTCACTGTCGCCTAGAAAGCTCCCCTCAGCCAGAGCCCAGCACCCAGCTGCAGTTGTGAGCTTCTCTCAATGCAACCCTATCCCCCAGACCCTACTACTTTTGGGCTCCTATGGGTGCCACCACTGTCTGCATTCCCACAACCACATCCTTGACACCACCTCATCCTCTATTTAAAAAAAAATCATCTCCACAAAGCTATCTCAGGTTCCACCAGTCTTTGATCGATTGATCTATCTATCTATCTATCTATCTATCTATCTATCTATCTATCTATCTATCTACCTATCTATCTGATTATAATATATATGTTCCAGCATTACTGATTGTGGTCCATCCTTATCCATCCAATCCACCTGCTCACCATTGTTAGACCGACTTATCTTTTATTTTTTTAAGTGCCAAGGAATAATTTCCCTTTTTCACTGGAAGCCCATCTCCCCTACGTCTCTATTTTCCAGTCCTTGGTTAGCCAACACCAACTCCATCTTAGCTACATCTGGCTGTCTCAACTGTTCCCACGGTGCCGAGAATGGACTGCCTCTCTAGGGCAGTTCATGCACTTCCCCGTCCTTGTCTCTGTGTTGCCTGATTGCTTTGCTGCCTACAAGTGTGAGAACACTGACTCGTTCGTGGTTCAGCATCCAGCTCAGACACCTAGCAAGTGCACTCGGTATGTGCTCGATAAAGAATGAATCTCATAAGAAGTTATCAGCTTCGCGGAACACTCACGACTTCTGGAAAAGTCAGAGCTATCCTCTGAAGTGAATGTTAGTTTAGGGATTTTGCTTTCATTGTAAAGGTCTGGAAGTTCTTAATTTATGCCCAATCTTATGCCATAATAATTTTGATGAAATCATATGGTGTGATTTAAGATTATTAGAGAGAGACAATACAGTATGGTTTGCAAGAGCTGAGATCCATGCAACTTAGCATTTTAACTCTCTGCCGCCTACCAAATCAGTGTCCCCTAAACTTTTTACCTGTGCACATGAGAATGGCACCTACCTCACTGAATTACTTTAAACCATTCCAATATTAAACGGATTCCAGGCTTAGTGACACACACATGCAGTTCCCATGCATTTGAAAGGAGTGAAAGCGACAGTTGTAAAATATCCACGATCAGTTCACAAAAGGATAAAATGACATGTTTGATGTAGCCGAGAGTAGTTTGCAGGATACCATCTCATGCGTGGTGTGTGGCCTCAGCTCCGATGCTAGAAGAGACTCTTTAACTTGGTGACTACTTACTGAAGAGTCCAGGGTCAGGCCCACGGATAGTCAAATAACATGCAACCAATAAAGGGTGTAAGAGATGGACCAAGAGTCCAAAATGTGACTCTGTCAGAACCAGCCAGGCCCTGAGGCTCAGGTCGGAGATGTAAGCGTGCAGAGCACCCTAGAAGCCCATTGAAACAGGCAGTGTTCCTAAGCACCAAAGTTTTAGGCTGTGAAAAAAAAAAAAAAGCCGAGACATTCTGCTGGCCCGAGAGCACCCACCTATAGTGCCAGCAAATACGAAGATGAGGAGACAGTAGGATCAGAAGTTTGAGCCAAGGTTGCGCATATCCGTTCCTTTTCTGGTTATCTGAACCATATGCCTGGCAGGAGGATCAGGGTTCAGGGAAGAGTCCTTGCTGATAGGGAAGGTAGAGTCGCAGGGACATGAGCAGCGGGGGCCTGAAGTGGCCTTCCACATGCACGAGGTGGCTGTTGTTGTGCTCAGTGATGGCCTCCAGCCAATGGGATGGTACTGCAGACATTCAGGGCGAGTCCTCTCTGGAACACCTGCGCAGACATAGTGTGCTTTATCAACAAGCGCCTAGCTAGTTCTTTCCTCCCCTGCCCTTGCCTTCCTTCCTTTATCACAGGTCTCCTGTAGCCAAGGTCGCTGTGTACCCCTGATTCTCCTGCCTCTGCCTTGCGAATGTTGAGTAGGTGTTTCCCAACACAACGGAGCTGGAAAATTAGCTTGTCTCAGAAAGAATGAGGTGGGTGGGGCATAGGGGAGGGAGAGAAGAGCCTGGTGTAGGGGCATACACATGCCTGTAATCACAGCTTTGGGGTGGGGGCCAGGGAAGAAGAGCCTAGGTGTGGGGTTAGCCTGGCAACCTGGGGAGACTGTCACAAAAAAAGAGGAGGGGGGGGGAATGGAAAGAAAACCCAAACCCCGCAGGCCCTAACTTTGGTTGTTGTGGGGAATAGCAGAGTAGCGCCTACAGCGAGAGACACTTGAGCCAGGAAACCCCAGCCTGCTAGACAGGGCAAGCTTTGGCAATTTCTTAATCTTTTGGTATGTAAGTTTCCTTACCTGTAAAATGGGGTGGTTATAGCAAATTCTTCGACTACTGGTTTCCTAGAAATAGCAAGCGTTGACTATTTGTGTTAGGTTCTGCACAGGGCACATTCACAGGCAAATGAATGGGGAAGCAGAGCAGGAGGGTAAGGGGGACAGCATAGTTAGGCTCGGTAAAGCAGAAAGTGGGCTTTAACATACTCAGTCAGACCTAATATAGATCAAGTTTTTTTTTAAAAAAAGCAGATGAAAAGCATGAGTGTTAACTCTGAGTGAAATGGAGTACTTCTCACTTGTCAAATAATTCCTTATTTTTTTTAAAAATTACTTCTCTAGTTTATTTGAAGCGGGATCTTGCTATATAGACTAGGCTGCCCCCCAGACTTACTGTAGAGCCCAGGCTGAACTCCAGTTCACAGTGATCACAGTTTCCAGCCTCCCAAGGGCTAGGATTGCATGCAGCCCTGAGCTCCCACACTTGAATTATTTGAGTCATGATGTCACACTTTTTCTTGTGTCCGCTAAACTTGGTTAACAGGAACAATGACAGTTGTCGAGGTCAAGAGCTTAATAAATCTTGATATTGGAATCATTTGTAATGGACCTAAATTCTAGGCTTAAAACCACCATGATTTTTAGAGTGACAAAATGATTTAGAAAGGAAGACCTTCCGATGAGAATTAAACTCAAATTAACTCCAGGCAGAGCAAACCAAGCCCGGGCTACCAGGAAATGGCCGCTTTGTGTTCTTCGTACTTTGCCAGTGTTTGGGGTTAGTTAATTTGAAAAGTGTGGCTAGAAAAATGAATCTAGGAGAATCTAGACCTCATCCATCACCATTTCTGTCATGTCCGGTTAGGTAATCTAACCCGAGGGAGTCACCTTCTCAAACATGTAACTCCCAGAGGTGGAGACTGGCCTGCACAGAGTGCTACCTGCATGCTGCCCTTGGCATCTTTTCTTTATGAAATCCTATGTGCTGTAAGGACACGTGAGGTCGTCCACATTTAACATAGCAGTCATGTTTTCTCTGTAAAGAGACTGCACCACGCCAGCCCTGTAATCACTATATCAGCCGGGGCCACGTTTTCTCTGCTGGTGTATTTCATTATGTTCCCCCCATCTCGAGATGTTGATGCTCTAGTTATCCTTGGCGCTTAGAACTCATGTTCTACTTGGGACTTTTCATTAATATCCAGGGATGTCCTGGAGCATCCAGGAGATAACGTCTCTGGAGAAGCAGGTTCAGGGCCCAGTGTGAGCAGCAGCTGGCTGGTGAGGTGAGGCAGGGCCTTGGATCGCAAGCAGCACCTCACTAAGAGAGGAGAAAGCAATGTTTCCTTTGCTTCATTTCATTTCAGATGCTTCATTTCATTTGCTGGGAGGGAGCGGTCACTGGAGTGAGGAGCCGTGATGTAAGCTTGCACTGAGTCTTGGTGATGAGATTAGAAAGAAGCTGGTGAACATGAACCATATTTAGTAGAAAAGTAGTCAAAGCTTCATGACCAAATGCCAGATATGAGGTTTAAGAAAGGGGCCATTGTGTGTGTGTGTGTGTGTGTGTATGTGTGTGTGTGTATGCTCTATATCAAGGGATTCTCTGCTCTACTTGAGACCAATTTAGCTCTTCCTTCTGTTTCTTAGTGCAGTTCATTTGAGTTCTATGATTTGTTTGAATTAAGCCAGGCAAATTCCTCCTTAGCCATGTTAGTTAGCCATGGAGTAATGGGATAGAATAATAAATGGAGTCATTCACATACAGATACATTTTAATATCAGAGAACGCCATTGCTCCCACCCCCTTTAGGCACCAGGACCTCCACATCCTTATCCTCGAAGCTCCCATTTAGTTCATTAGAATGCGTGTACACTTCCCTCATCTGCTACCTCTACTACTTTATTTGTTTGTTTGTTTGCTTATGAGAAAGGGTTTCTCTGTGTAACACTGGCTGTCCTGGAGCTCATTCTGTAGGCTGGCCTTGAACTCACAGAGGTCTGCCTGCCCCTGCCTCCCGAGTTCTGAAATTAAGAGTGTGTGTCGCCGGGCGATGGTGGCGCACGCCTTTAATCCCAGCACTCGGGAAGCAGAGGCAGGCGGATCTCTGTGAGTTCAAGACCAGCCTGGTCTACAGAGCTAGTTCCAGGACAGGCTCCAAAGCCACAGAGAAACCCTGTCTCGNACCAGCCTGGTCTACAGAGCTAGTTCCAGGACAGGCTCCAAAGCCACAGAGAAACCCTGTCTCGGAAAACCAAAAAAAAAAAAAAAAAAAAAAAAAAAAAAAAAAAAAGAGTGTGTGTCACCATTGCCTGACTCTGCCTTTACTTCTTTAAGCCATACCATGCTCCTGGTTATTTTAATTTTAGGTATTATAACCCTACTATATGTCACATGTAAATGTTATGTCAGATGCAGGGGTGAGGAGAAAAAGAAAGCAATCAGACCCAGAGCATAATGGTTCGTAGATTTTATATGACTCGGTATATTTTCCTCAGTGGCTTTACCAACTATGTCTCTACTCAAAAGACTGCCCTCGGCCTCCTCTATGTCAGATTCTAGGATGGAGTCTTCCTAGCACCCTGGGCCTCTGCAGGCACAGATTATAATGCTTGGTCAACAGGAAGACACGTAAACTGAAGTTCTTGTTAAAAACAAAACAAGCGAACGAACCCCACAAAACTGGGCCCTCTTGGTCAACCAGGCTGTAGCAGCAGGAAAGCTGAGGACTGTAGTGTGGGGGAGTGGAGGTCTCCCTCAGCGCTTGGGGGGTAAGGGAAACTCTGAGATGTTGATGGAGAGAAAGCAAAATTAGATTCTTGACTTGAGGCATGTTTAAATATCTTATACAAAAGGTAGGTAGGGTCTTCAGTTTTTCTACCCTAATTTTCAGTTCATTCTTCATGATTTCTACTTCTTTCTTTCTTTCATGGTAATTGTATTAACTTTGCTTTCTATCGCTGTGATAAACATCAAGACCAAAAAGCAACTCGGGAAGGAAAGGGTTTGTCTCGTCTTACAAATCCCTATTAGGGTCCATTGCTGAGTGAGGTCAGGACAGGAACTCAAGACAGGAACCTGGAGGCAGGAGCTGAAGCAGAGACCGTGGAGGAACGCTGCTTACTGACTTGCTTCCTAGGACCTGCTTTTTTATACCATCCAGGACCATCAGCCCAAGGCTGGCACCTCCCACAGTGAGCTGGTCCTCCCCACATCTATCATTATTTAGGAAATGCCTCACAGACTCAGATCTGATGGAGGGAATTTCTCAGTTGAGGTTCCCTCTTCCAAAATGTCTCTAGGTTGTGTCATGTTGCTAGAAAAAAACTAATCAGCACACCAGGACATATGTTAAACGTATTTTCTACTTTAGCAACTCACAGACATGCCCTAAGGCACATGAGTGGGTTTTCTTTGCTTACGGTAGAATTGTACACCTGTCTTTCTTAGCATCATCAACTTCAAACTGAGGTTAGACAGTGTAAATTTTTAGCAACTATTGGTTAAATTAGTTAATTAATGGTGTTATGTGCTAGCTAAGTTCTAAAGTGTTCATCGTGTCTTGTTTCTTGCTATGCATCAGTGACGAAAGCCTTGGCCTCTAAATCTTGATCCCAGCTCAATTGTTTGCCACAAATATGATAACTATCTTGGAAAAATAATTTTTCAAAGTCAATATACTGTATTTGTGCATTTCAAAGCAATCAGTTTCTCTAGAGACTGTTGCAATGAAACACCCGTCAATTGTCAATCCTTTGCCTCTAAACATCTCTAGATTTTCCTATACATTGAAGTGTGCAATTCTAAGACAATAGCACATGGTTTTTGTTCATGCCTGAATAACACACTAAAGTCTGATTGTGGCATACAAAAGAGATCAGAATTTGGGGATATCCAATTTAATTAAACCAACATGATATTCAATTTTATATTTCCGATGTTATTGATCCATTTGAGTTTTGATATGAGCTCCTCTGCTCATGCAAACTGGTAAGACTGTGGTGGGAAGTGTTTGGAACTCTAGGAAGTGAGGTATAGGTGGAGAAAGCAGGTCTCAAAAGGGATGAATCTGAAGGTTATGACTGGTCCTCTTCTTTTACTTGTCTTCGCTTCCTTTCTGTGAAGTGAGTAGTCCATCCCTATGCTGTTCTGCCCCCACTCCAGAAGCAGAGGGGGGAATAGAATAATGGATGGAAACCTCTGAGATAGTGGGCAAAAATAAACCTTTCTGTCTTAGGGTTTCTCTTGCTGTGAAGAGACACCATGACCACAGCAATTCTTGCAAAGGAAAACATTTACTGGGCTGACTTCAGGTTCCAGAGCTTTCATCTATTATCATTATGGTGGGACCTGGCGGCATGCAGACAGATGGTATTAGAGCTAAAAGTTCTACATCTTGGTCAGCAGGCAACAGGAAGTGAACTGAGTCACTGGGCTTGAGCATATATGAGACTTCAAAGCCCTCCTCTGCTGTGACACACTTCCTCCAACAATGGCAAGCCTACCTCAACAAAGTCCCACCCCCTAATAGTGCTGCTTTGTATGAGCTTAGGGGCCAATGATGTTCAAACTCCCACACTCTCCTTCTTTAGGTCATTTGTGTCAGGAATTTTGTCACAGTGTAAAGTCTGATGAGCACCGAAAGTGGTACAAGAGCTGCAGGGCTGTTGTTGGCACTAAATGTGACCATGTGATTTTTAAACCCTTTGGTTTGTAGGAATCAGTTTGTGGGAGGAGTTGGGAAACGGTACAGGTGGAGTAGAGAAGTCATTAAATGTAAACTAAGCGTAATGATTATTCTGGAGGGATCTCAAAACACTGATAGGAAGATAGATAGTAAAGGCCATAGTCATGAGACTCCAATAAGAACATGGATTCCATCGGGAACTGGACTGGAGACTATTGTCTACTATTGTTTGTATTCTTAGACCTTGTGGAAGTGTGATGGACCAGGCTTGAGAGATAGCTCAGCTCTAAAGAGAACATAATACTATTCTAGAAGACCTGAGTTTGATTTCCAGCACCCATGTCTCATAATCAACTCTAATTCCAGTTCCAGGGAGATCTGATGCCTCTGGCCTCCTCTGGCACCCTCACACACACCCACATACTACATACTTCACACACACACACACACACACACACACACACACACACACACACACAATGAAACTAAAATATAAAAATTTTATGGACTTTTATAATTAATTAATCTGGTGTAGGAAGCAAAGTTATTCCAACATTTATGTGTGGTGCAACTATTGACAGACACAGTTAACCAAATTTATAATGAGAATTGGAAGAAAATATGCAGATTAGAAAAACATAAAAAAAAACCTTGTAATTACAGGGAAGCATGAAGAAATTTGGAGTTTGGGAAGTCATGGTTCCTGAGAAGAATACAGCATGAAAATAATGTCAATTACTTTGCCTTGGTGCCAAAGGAATGATGCCTTGCAGACACTTTAGGAGCTGGCAAGACCCTACACGTGCAGGCTAGCATATGAAAACTGAAGAGAACACCTATGGGCATATCCAGGGCTACTGCAGGATATTCATTTTACCACACTCAACTGCCAAGGTCCTTAGAGGCCAATGTGACAGTAGTCCATTGAGGCCTACCTGTTGGGAAAGCCAGTGGCAGACCTTGGTGTCATTTATGAGGTGCTGCTTCTGGCAGACACACACAATGCAAGAGTTGAAAGGTCACCACCTAGGCTGCAAAGATCTTTAAAGGGAGAAGCCCCTGAAACAGGGATGCCCGATTTGCATTGGAGACCCAAAAGTATTGGAGATGCCAAGAACATAGAATGTCCATTGAGGAGCAGGGCAAACAGTGAATGAGTCAGCCCCGAACGAGTGTATGTAGACTGCAAATGGCAAGGTCTGTTGGCTGGTTGGTGTTCATACACCCTGGGCTTTGGACACGAAGCTACAAAATGTAATGTTTTTTCTGCTGACTTTCAACTTTTCTTTGCTAGTCTCTTATTCCTCCATTTTGGAATGAGGATGTCTGTTTTGAATCATTTCCTCTTAAAGCTGAGCCTCTTTCCTTGGGAGATGTAGAGATTCATGGGTGCCAGTGGACTTGGACTTTCAGAGGAGACTTTGGCTATGAACTTTTCAACGCGGTTGGAACTGTTAGGAGACTCGTGGAGGTGGCTTACATGATGTCTGCACTCAGAGATGGCTACGAGCCTTAGGGGGCAGAGATGGCATGCTGGTCTTTCTCCAGCATAGGAAGTGTGGCCTGGAAAGTGAAGTCATTAGCTTGGGGGCTTGACTTGGAAGGCTATATCTGGTTCTTGATCCCCTCCCCTGCTGACTCCCGTCCATCAGGTTGTGAGTAGCTTTTCACATGCTTCACCGCCATGATTCTCTGCTTCCTGGTGGCCCTGGAAGCAGCAGGGCTGAGGACTATGGATCTTTGTAGCCACGAACTAGAACCTTTCAGCATGTAAGCTGTCTTATGTCAGGTGTTTTGTAACGGCAGCAGGAAGCCATGAGCATCTTCATCCTTTTGTTGCTGTTATGACAATGAAAAGAGCTGAGAAGAGAAATCAACTAAAAAGCAAACAGGTCAACAACTGTGTATTGGTGAACTCATATCTTTTGAGTTGGGGAGAAGTAGTATTAAAACTAACACTAGGAAAAGTAACCAAGGCAATATTAAGCCGCTGAATTCAGAGTGTTGAAATGCCATTGGGGCTGTATTTCTAGGCAGGCCACCATCCTGCTGGATAGTCAGGAAAGTTATGAACTGTGCACGTTTGCACTGACCATGATTTTGACTGCGGTTACCATGTATTGTTCATACATCAGCTTCCATACTTACTAGTTTTGCAAAGGACCCTGGTTCAGTTCTTGCCATCTACAGCAGGGGGCTCACACCGCTCGTTACTTCAATTTCATGCTATCTGGAGCCTTCTTCCACCTCCCCAGGTACTTACATACATGTAGTGCGTACAAATTCAGGAAGGTATACAAACACAGATAAATTTAAAAAATTCCTTAAGGAAAATAAATATTTAACAGGAAAAAATAGTAAGTCTTGAAGCTGGACATGATAACACATATCTATAATCCCTGCACTAGGAAGGTGGAGGCGGTAGAGCTGCCATGAGATCAAGCCAGCCTGGTCTACATAGCAAGTTCTAGGACATCCAGAGATAGCTAGTGAGACCTTGTCTTTAAAACATTAACAAAAAAACGAAGTGAAAAAAACTTCATAAAGAATTCTGGAAGTACGGCAACATGGGGACACTGACTGCTTATTGTGAGTGGGTCTGGCTTTCTCAGAGACACTTGGGGACGCGACCCAGAGTAGGTGAGGACTCCTGTGAGCCCATGCTGTATAATTCAGAATACTTCGAGAAAGACACGTGAGGCTGCATAAAATTACTGTCAACTAAGCTTCAAGTATTTGTTAGTCGGGACACTTCGTAAGTCCCAAAGAGGGTGCTTTAACTGACATACAGAATAATATTTGTGAAAAATTGTCCAGAATACTTATAATCAAGCATATGTCAGAAAATACAGGCTGGTGACATGGCCTAAATCTATCTAAGAAAGACCTTTTGAAGGGAAAGAGTCAATAACATTCATTTTACTACTTGCGGTGATTAACATTGACATGTGTGAATAGACATCATGGATGAATTCTGTCTGTTTTAGCTGAGAACCCTTTGGATCACATAACCCAACTAAAAGATGTCTCTTTTTACTTTGCAAGGAATGCGATGTTGATTCTGAGGCGTTGATGTTTTACAATGCCTGATCAAGACAAAAAGGTGAAGATCACAGAGAAATCAGCCGATAAAAAGCAGCAAGGGACCACCACCAGGTAACTAAGCGTTCCCAGTCATCCACTGGGGGTAGCAGTGTTGAATGGGTTTAATGCTTCCTGAGAAAATTGACTGCCGAGTTGCAGCATTTGCTCAAACACTCAGCCCATTCTAGAGTCTGGAAAGAAATGGTTGACATGCAAGCACTTACCTTCAGAGGCAGGCTTCCAAGGGGCTGTGCCATCTTGGTAATGTGACCTTGTTCGCCCGGATCTTTCTGTGGGCTAACACTGTGCTGTTCTTTCTCCTAGGGACTATTCAGACCTTAAAAGACTTCGCTGCCTTTTGAACGTTCAGTCGAGCAAACAGCAGGTAGCGTTTTCAAAGGCTGCAACTTGAGAACAAACCCCGCGTGTTTCTGAAAGTGTCCCTTGCACACCCTTGCTTACGCTCCCTTTGTTCTTCCATAGCTTTCCTTGCTCCCTCTGGCTGCTCCTCTCCCGTTGGTCAGGCTCTGCCAAGAGTTGGCATCTGTGGCTTTTCATTCTTCTGCTTGTCCCTATGTATCCTACCCAGCAGAACTTGAACTCTTCAGTCTGTAAACAGCCGGTTCCATCATCAAATACCAATGTTTACCTTTTTCGGAGCTTCAAGGAAATTTACTCTCCAAAGCCTAGCTTACCACAGCTTAATCCTCTCTGTACCCTGCCATCCTTCTCTTTCATAAAAATGCCCCCCTGGTGCTTCTCAAATTGTATCCCACCAATGGGGGAATGAGGTCTGGGCTATTGGTGGTAGCACTTCTACGCTTTCATTAGTCAAGGAGGAAACGACACTCCTGGTTTGTCTCTAACTTGACTTTTTAGCATTGCTTCTAGAAGACCTTGGGAAGTCATGAGAATAGATGGCGTTGAAACAACCTTGCAGTCCTAAAAATGGCAGCAGCAGATCCAGTGGTAGGGATGGGTTTGAGCCCTGGTCTTTTGCCTCCGAAGGCTGTGTAAGAGTTCATAAGGTTGGCAATGCGGCTATGATGCTTTATCTTGTACCATCCAAACGTACCAGAGAACCATGTCATTCTAGAGAATGACTTCTTCAAGATTTGGTGGCATCTGAAGAGCAGATAGGACAGTTCGTGCTTAGGGAATACTTGCTCCCCACTGGTGCCTTGGCTGCACTTTTACCTTCTTCATACTTGAAACATCCACTTTCATACATGGGAAAGCTGAGGCACAGAGAAATGACCATTTCCAGATAAGAGTCTGTGCACGGGATACAATCTGTAACTAGACACCCCTAGCCTTGCACTGTGTGCCCTAGCCATGGAGATGCCTCTCGATGAACTAGAAAATCAACTTAGAGTTGAAAATAGCTTGAATGAGTCAAAGTGTCCTTAAAATAGCTTTGCTCTGAGCTCTTTCCTCTGTGTCCTTTATGCTCCAAGACCCCTGAGATTCCTCTTATCAGCATGTTCTGGAAGTTACTTATCTCTAGCTCACTCGCAGCTCACTGCTTTTGAGCCCCCACCACCAACTGCCCCAGATCACATCCACTCTTCTTGGAGAGGAAGGAAAGGACCCTGACTATGGCTTTGTCATAGATCCCATTTCCCCTCTGTACATCCTCCAGTGTGACCACAGCGTCCCAACCTACTATCGCCTGGCTTTTTCTCCTCGACTTCTTTTTCCTGTGATTTCTGTCTACTGCCCCCTCCTCCCCACTCAGCTGCCTCTGGAGCTCCGTCCCCATGGAGAGTCTTCTGGTCCAGATAAGTTCCATCCCCTTGTCGGCAATTTTGACTTTGCCTCTGACCCACTGTTTTATCTTTTCCACAAGTTTGTGGTCATTTTCCCTAAGTTGAACTGTGACCTGGGAGTTGGGTCATCTTGTCCACGAACATCCCCCACCCTCCCCACACCCCCTCAGCCCCCCACCTTCCCGACAAGGCGAAAGAAATGCCTACAGTGTTTCTGGATTTGGTTGGGGTTCAAAGCCTTCAATGTTGACGTTCACAATGGCCAGGTCTATTCTGACTCCATCTTACCACTCCCTTGTTCCTACCTGGCAGGGTTGATCAAAGTTAATTTAATGATTTCCTTTTCCTTTTTTTTTTTTTTTTGCCTACTTGGAATTCTCAGTCATATATCTAACAAGTTCATATCTTTTTTTTTGCTAAGGTTTCGTATATAAATAATCCATATTTAAAATACTTGAATCCTTTAGAAAGCAGAGAGCCATGAGGGCATGATTAGCCTCAGTTGGAGGAAGGCGCCTAAGCTTCCCACGTTCTGTGCCTCCTTCTCTTGTGAAAGCTCCCTGCCTCTGTCATCCTGATAACAAGAGCTACTCTGAGCTCTGTTTGCCTTTCCTAAAACAATGTAGACACGTGTGTGGCACAGAGGGTTCTAGAAGGACAGCTCAGAAATTCCCCTGTACCCTGCTTGTCCCAGGAAGAATGTAAGAGCACATAAAGATATACACTATATGGAAGTTTATCATAAGTTAAAATCAGGGCTGAATAGAAGATGAAAGACAAGGGCTGGGGGAGTCAGAGTAAGAAACCCCCAACAACATATGCATGTAGGGACGTGCTTGCTTCTCAGATGTCCCATGATCCATTTCGGAGGGATATTTGTGAGTCGGGTCCACATCTCAGAATCCTGCTGATGGGCATTTTTTTTTAAAAAAAATTCATATCTTTTGTTCATTTGTTTTTTGTTTACAAATGGGCTGTGATAATCACTTATTAGAAATTCCAGGAAAAAAAATTACATCCTGTGATTTGGGCAGAGCTGCTGAGAAGCGAACTCCTTTCTCTGATTCTCCAAGAAGCCAGGCCGCCTACCCTGTGGCTGAGTTGCGCTGAGGCAGTTTGCTCACTGCCTTGACTGCCCGTCCAGATCTGTCACCTCAGCAGTGATCTCGTGTGGGACTCCCTCTGCCTGGCAGACCTCGGGACATGACCATTGTTTCTTTACTATCTCCCATACAAGCCCTGGGCACTAACTGTGAAGACTGTTTCTCAAGCCCATGCAGTAGCTTCAAGTTCCTTGTGCTCTGCCCTGTGACCCCCCTGATGGCTACACATCCACGACTTCTCTCCATGTTTAGTATTCCACGTGTCTTCAACAGGTGCATGGACCGGGTGAACTTCTTTCAGATGACTAACCGCATGGCAGAGTTGGCTGGGGGCAAAGCAGGCATTTATCCAACCGCTTCACACTTGAATAGCTGCTATTTGTTGGCTTTGTGTGATGGACTAGGAACATAAGAACAGGCAGATGGGACTCCATTTTCAGGGCGCCTGAATTCTGGGAGGTGACAGAGGTTCAGGCTAGACAGTATACTTGACTGTGGTAAGGGCAGTGAACAAGGTCCACTCTGTTCGCAAGGCCTGAGCAGGCTATAACCTGGGCCCTGTCACTAGCCCTAAGCATGTCTGAAACAGTGCACCTAGGGCACTGGGAAGGGGGTGGCAGGGGTAGGGGAACTGCTGCGGGTTCTGAACTAGTGTGGCTTTCATCTGAAGGAGAGGATTGTATCAAAGCTTTCATTATCAAGTACCCGGGCTTTGCAAATGTAGCTACCAAGTACAGCTTGCCTCTTGCGACTCTCCGAGTTGATTCTTAGCACTAGCAGCCTCCCAGTCTCTGCCTGTGTGTGTTTGGGGGTGTGTGTGTGAGAGCTCTTCCCTCCCTTTCCTTTGAGTGGCTTAGATATATTTGCTATGTGCCCGCTACCTTCTCTCTTGTAGACAATATTCTAGGAGTTTTGTCAATGGCAAAGGGCTTTGAAATTCTTTATGCCTAGAAAACCTACTTCTTAGTGTGTGTGTGTGTGTGTGTTATGACAGTTCTTGTCTAATAGAAATGTGAACTTGTTGCCATGACTTCATGTCTGATGTCTTTTGGGGGTAGAAGCCCGCATTTGGAAATCACCTAACTTGTAAGGACAAACTTATTGACTTAGCGGACTCCTGGCAAGTGATGACAAGGCTCGTAAGAGTGTTTATAAAGCAGATGGAGCCGAGCCCGCACACAGCAAGTCCCGTGTAAACACTAACCGGCCTCACCCTCATAACCCAGAGTTACGCACGGCTATTATTACTTCTGCCTCGATGACATGGAAACCGGTGTACACAGAGATTAAATAAACCCACCAAGGTCCCGCTGCTAGCTAACGGCCGACTCAAACCCACAGAAGCTGATAGCGAGTGCAGCTTCATCACCAAATATCGCCTGCTTGTTTTCTTTTGGTCACTTGCTCACAAGGGGCATCGACTGGGTGCCTGAGCTGATAGACACAGGTAGTTTTTCTACATAGAATGTTTCTTGTCACTGTTTTGAAAATTCAGCTGAGGCTAGAAGCTAAGGAGACACCTTGGGCGCTAACTACTAAGCAGCAACACTTTCGACATGCACGTCCCTTTTGACAGCCTTTCAGGAAGTGAGGAAAGCCACCTGCGTAAGGAAATGGTGGTTGTCTATCGGTTTCTGTAACGTATCTTCTGCAGTTGTAATTGTGTACAATGTAATAATTTACTGGAAATGGGTCCTTTATTGTGCTCTGTTTACTTCATGTTTAATAATTGATTATAGGACATATTTAGTTGACACTTTGTTATACCCAAGTTTATGTATTGTACCAAAGACAAATCTTAAGGCTGTCTCAACCATAGCCACTGTTGGTGTGTGAGTGCCGATGACTGATGGAACAACCGGGTCGATCTTGTGAGCAGCAGCACAGATGCATTCTGGGTTTTCTGAACACACTGATTTCGTTATGGTTCTCAGACGTTCCAATGGGCGTCATCAGTATCACTGTTCCAGCCGAGAGCGGTGATGGGTTCTTCCTGTTCCTGTGTGACGCCTGGTGAACAGGTGGACACTGGGGAATGCAGGCAGGGGACACTCTTCCACGCAGTGTGTGCTCTCTGAATCCAGAAATGCTCCAGCTGCATATCTGCAGCCCACAAGACGCTTTGGAAATCTCTCCCGGCCAGGTTCACCCCACACCTGTATCCCTACGTGCCCTGGGAAATATCACTGAACAAAAGTGCAGTTTCTTGCTCATGTCAGTAGTGTGAGACAGACAGACTCTACACACCAGTGAGCTACGGCATGTGATGCCATTAGTGATGAAAAGGGCCCAAGCTAGCGAGTAAATGTTCAAGTTAAAGATGTTTAAATCTTGGGAACCTCCTCCCCACTTACAAAACTGTCTTCTCAATTTTTGGTCTAGTGGGAAAACCCTCATTCCTTTGGCCCTCCCCTCCCCCTTTCCCATTCTGTGACTTGTTCTATCACGTGTTGAATGAACCCTAACAGTAATGAACTCTTTGTTTCCATCTCTGTAGCTTTCAGCCATTAACTTTGATAGTGCCCCAAATAGCATAACGAAGTCTGAGGCTGCCATCAAGGCGGGGGGACACAGAGCCCGTGGTCATTGGCATGAGTCCACAGAAGCCGTTGAACTTGAAAATTTCAGGTGAGAAATCCCCCTCGCTGTCCGAGACCTAGCCAAGTGTGCTTATTTAAATGGATCACAGAAGGGAAAATTTAAAGTCTGAATATTCTTAGGTTGGTAATTTTAGTCTACATGGAAAGTGTTCCTGTGGGGAGGGGAAAGCCCAAGTAACGAGTTAAACAGACAGACAAAGGTGGACCTGTCCTGGAAGTTCAGGACATTTTGCTGACCCAGAGGTCAACAGTTGCCCACTGAAGAACTTGCTCCAAGATGTCGGCATGGGTAGGTCAGTCTAGTTCCAAGCTTGGTCTTAGGTTTTGTTGTGTCTCCATCTTTCCAGTGATGAAAAGGCACAGAAGGATTTGTTGCTGTGAACAGATGTGGCAGCTAAAGAAGATGTTAGTCTGGCTGGCACTATGGCTCAGTGGGTAAAGAGGATTGCCACCAAACTTTACAGTCAGAGATAAATCCCTGGGAAGAAAACTGACCTCTACCTTATACATATAACACATACACACACACACACACACACACACACACACACACACACACACACACAGAGAGAGAGAGAGAGGTCATTTTTTAAAGATGGTAGTTTAAAATCTGAGTTTCCCAATCGCAGAGACTATCATGGCTTAACCAAAGAGTGTTAGTCTGTGTTTCGTTCTGTTGCCGTGTAGACCTTCTAGAAGCTTACATTCTTGTGGGCCACTCCCTTCCTGGGAGCTGGCTTTCAATGTGTTCAGGTCATTTGCTGGTCAGAGCCATGTACATATTGAATGGCGTCAGGTGTCAGCATGGATATTCTGGGGAGATCATTTGCTTGTTTGGTTTAGCTCGTTTCTCCGGCATTTTATGAACTTGGACAGTTTCGGGAAAAACCATATGATATTCCATGGGGTCATGTTTTTCACTTATGAGAACTAAAAATGTCTTGTTGCATATTCCATTTACCAGCGATCTTATACAAGAAACCATTACAGCCCTTACCTTGCCTCATAGCACTGTATGGTTCAATGGTATAGAAAGTCTCCTAAGGCAGATGCCATGACACATAGCAGAGAACTTACCTTTAAAGTGCTGTGCATGTAACTTTACTTTATTTGGCCTTAATCTTAAAAGTAGCCATTTTTAATGTGTGCATTTGTGCACACACATGTGTGTGTGTGTGTGTGTAATCTCACGTGTCCCAGTGCACATGTCGAGTTCAGAGGACAGCTTGTGGTTCTCTCCTACTTTTATTTGGGCCCAAGAATAGAACTGAGGTCCCTGGACTTGCTCAGAAAACTCCTTTACCAGCTCAGCCATCAGCTCCTGAGCGCGGTCTTTATTATCAACTCTACCGTTAGTTTCTATTAAGAGCTGTCGCCTGCCCTTCCTAATATGCTGACCTTAAGACTCTCAATATTTGGTCTCCATGTAGATGGCCCTTGTTTTCATTGGTAACCTTGTTTGCTCAAATAATGTTTATTATAAATCATTTTCCTGTTTTTTTTCCCATCTCAGTATAAACTACAAGAATGAGAGGAATTTCAGCAAACATCCACAGCATGAGTTATTTCAGGAGATCTTTACGGCTCTGGTGAGAAACAGACTCATATGCAGGTAAGGATGTGGCCCAAAGACAGACGCTACCCAAGGTGTGTTTCCTGGATCCTGTATGGAGAATGCGCTTTACAGTAGTCTACAGGAAACACAGTGCAACTGCAATATTTAGGAATATAGTAAGTCACAAATGTATACATATATACACACACTGGCTTATTTATTTTTCTTCTATTGCTATTACATATATGTGTGTTTGTATTTAGCATATGGACACACAAACACATCATAATAACTAAAGAAAAAGAAGCCATAAATTTGAAAGAGAGCAGGTGGTTGGGGTGGGGTGGTACATGGGAGGGGCTTGAAGGGAGGAAATGGGAGGTGGAAATAATATAATTATTTTAAAATCTCAATAATTAAAAGAAATTATTAATGATATATATGTCTATGTAAAGAGCAGAGAAAGGCTATGTGAACGGGGATTGATGAGTCATTGCTGTGTGTGCTCCCTAGAATCACTTGTTGGGTTTTGAATTAAGCTGAATTTGGTGACAGGTAAGATGGGGGAAAACACTATTTTCTTTAATGTGCTCGTTTTGAGTCTGGATGCTCGAGGAAGATTTATGGTGTAGTCCTTATGAAAGAGACATTGATTAACACTGTGGACGACATGGCAACACCCTTTGTGTTACACCTTGACAGTTGACACAGGGACCAATTAAACAGGCTCCCCCAGCCTGGGCTTTGAAGAAAGGAAGGGTGAGCATGCACCTCCAGTGCTTAAGTCCCAGTATGGGTGATTGATGGGGAATCTTAGACCACACATACTTTTCTGGTTTGTAATGGGAGCAGCTCTGGAGAGAGGATGCTAAGCCCCTCTTTCTTTACAACATGGGAAAGAACTTAGGATGTCATGTTTTAAAAGCTGTGTCATTCTGAGGTACTATAAATGTCTGTGTTCAGTTTGCTTCTGAAATCAGAGTTGGGTAAAGGGTGGATTAAGTGTTGAGGTTCCCATTGTCCCTCACCTCATATAATTCTGTTAAGATTGCAGGACTTTCTCCTCCTCTTACCGTCTATCTATAGAATAATTACATCTCATAGCTCTTTGGTGTGGCTTCTTTGCCCCTTCTTTGTGGACATCAGGGTTAATGTTGTACTGAAAGGCGGAGATTCAGCTTACTCAAATTGGTGAGCATCTACCTTTTCCCAAGAAGGGATGAGGCAACTGAGGAGAAGGAAGATGGAGAAAATACTCAGGTGAATGTTGTGTGGTCCTTTCTTCCTCAACAAAACAATTGCCCATATTCTCATACAAGAAGAAACATGGATATTTATCATTTACAGTCAGACAACTAAAGACTGGATGAGATTGGTAGGTGGGGACTTTAGACGTTGGCCCAATTCTGGTTGTTGACAGGATTCCACGCACTGGAATCTCAATTTCACCCCGAAAGCATAATAAATTATGAATTGGGCTTGACTGTGGATCAGGCTCCTGCTGATTCCCTTCCTTTCTGCCCAGTAGTCAGTACCATTTCTCTTCCTTTTTGCACCCCCTAGCTGTGTTCTTCCCAATCCACATGCTCAGACACCTGCTCTCGAGGTTCTTCTAAGACTGGCCTGTGGTTAATTCCCCATTCTGCAACTAAGCTTGTTAACCAGAGTCAGCTAGGGTAAGCCTACATGTCTTTCACAATAGTCCTGCAAGAAGTACTGCCTGGACCCGAGGTAGGCTGCTTTGGATGTGTGTCCACATGCAGAAGAATATCCTACCTTTCTTTTATCTGTAGTAGGGTGTGATATAAGAAATACATTCATCTCATCTGCCTGGTATCCAGGACCAAGCTGTCATGAGGATGTGCAGGGGTAATGGTTGTCACAATATTGACAGATTCTTGACCGCCTACATTGCCCCTCTGTGCGCCTGCTTGCTGTTGGTCTGTGTTTCACTGATACATAACTTCTATATTATAATGTGGTATAATGAGCTCATGAAATGACCTGGCACATGGGGCTGGAGATGGAGGACTTCATGAAGTTATTGTTTTTTGCTTTTGTTTTTCGAGACAGGGTTTCTCTGTGGTTTTGGAGCCTGTCCTGGAACTAGCTCTTGTAGACCAGGCTGGTCTCGAACTCACAGAAATCCGCCTGCCTCTGCCTCCCAAGTGCTGGGATTAAAGGCGTGCGCCACCACCGCCCGGCTTCATGAAGTTATTGAAACTGATTTTGAACTGGTAGAATTTGATGCACGAATCTGTGGTAGGATTGGGACACTGGCATCTGAGGTTGACAAGATGGGACTCTAAGAACTGTATGTGGAATGTCAAAGACTGAGGAGACTGAGAGAAATGACAGGTCCTTCTAATATACTTACAGAAAGGAATCTCAGGATGCTCTCAAAGCCAAACATGAGTTAAAGGATGTCAGGTCATTTCATAAGGCAATCTTAATAAATATAATATGCTTTTTCATCAGCAATATTAGAATGCATTCTGTGTTAGGCATGGTTACTAAATTTGATGTTATTTCAAAGTGAGTTCATTTATCTGGCCTTTTCCTGGCATCGTTATTCTAGAATAATGAAGAAAGCTTCTCTTCCTTGCATATGGCTATGTGGAGGTGAACAGAACCCAGATATTCTGGTTTTACTTAGACTTGTCCAATTCATTTACTAGGACTATTTGACCAAAAATACCCTTTACTTCCCCCAAACAGATAAGTTGTCATCCTTATTGTTATCATTTTACATCAAGTTTCCCTTAGTATTTGCCACAAATTTGAAACACATTGAAAATGAATCAGTAGCATATTTTTATGGCCATATGCTTATATACTAGAGAGACTTCTGTGTGCTAGAATATATCTGGCCAACCCACAACCACCTTTTTTTAAATTTAAACTTTTAATTTTTGAGAATTTTATACCTGAGTATTATATTTATATCATGTCCACTCCTTTTTTCCAACTCTTCATGTGTCCTCTTCTACACCCCTTTCAAGTCCATGACCTTTACTTCTGTGATTGTTATTGTTGCACACACATACACACACACACAGACACATGTGCACTGTACTCTTCTGGGCATGCTTACTGTTACCCCTTTGTATACAAGTTTAGGACAAACTAACTACTTGGGATTGGATAGCCTCATCAAGGACTTTTCCCTTGCAAAGACTGACTCTCTCTTTTTCTTATTGAAATTTGACTTCTAAAGAATAAAGATTATAAAACTAAAATTATACTCATAAGGAAATTGCTATATAAAGTGTCCTGGGAATGTTCTGAATGTCCCCAGCCAAAATGGGTAATGTGTATTCGGTGAACAAGAGAACTTGTGTTGTCCGTGTTGACACTAGAGCCCGCCAGCTCATGGTGTAAAGGACACTTTTTCTTTTGATTTCCTGGTCCTCCTCTTGGGCTGTGTAGGCTCATCAGAGTGAGAAAACCACATGCCAGCACGCGGTAAGGATCTCTTTATGGTTTGAAGTTCTTGGGACACATCGAATCAACAGACAGATGCTCATGGTGTAATCTTCCCTTACCATCCTGTAAAGAGGCCTGTGGTTTTCCTCCTGGTCACAGGGCGCAGTCTGCAGCTGGTGCAGAACTTCACCCCAGGTCTCAGGCTTGCAGCTTTCTGTGCTTGAAACCTGCGAATGCCCTGTTCTTCTCAAGAACCTCTTACTCCTTCTTGGCCTCTTTTGTTTGCTCTGTGGTGCTGGTGATGAACCAGGACCACACGTGGTGAGCGTGTGTCCTGTTGCTAAGCCACACCCCAGCTGGTCAGTCTCTTCTGTTGATGCTACCAACTGTATCCCTGTGCTCAAGAGGGTCAGAGTGACCTTCCCATTCCTCTCTAACCTCTGAGTTTCTGCCGTGCTCCTGGCTTATCGGAAGCATAGCACCCTGCTTGTCTGTGGGCCTGACTCGTTCTGACCCCATCACATAGCTTGCCTCAGTCTTCTTCATTCTCATGACCCTGGGCTCTCTTCTTCATTAGCATACACTAACCTTCTGGAGACCAAAAACTTGGTCTTTTATCCCCACACTTTCGCCACCGAAGTTGTTTTTTATTGCTACTGTCTTGGAACAAATATGCAGCTCTTACTTCTTTTTCACTGCTAGGAATGAAACCCAAAGACTTTATACAGGATAGACAAGTGCTCTATGACCGAGCTCCATCCACAGCCCTTGGTTTGTTGAGATAGGGGTTGCTGTGTATATGTAGCCCAGACTAGTCTCAAATTCATGATTTTCTGTCTTAGCCTCCCAAATGACAGGTGTGTACCACTATACACAGCTTTCTTACATTGTTAGTTCTCATACAATATGACTTAAAGTTTTCCCTACACATTAAAAGTGTGCACACACCTTTCTGATGCATGCATGACCCCACACATGCATGAACATATGCACATACAGGTATGCACACACATATGCATATACAATCACACACATACATGCACACATACACATACACACACAAGTGCATGAACACACACGCGGTCACGTGCATGCACACACACATGCACAAAAGGCATAACAATTATGGAGATGGAGAGGACCCTAAGAATGCCAAGCTGGTGCCATGGGGTAGATGAGAGAAGGCTGGAACTCAAAGAGGGTCTCAGCAGAGTGTGGGCTGGCCCTCCTGTCCCGTGCCTCACTCATCCCCCAGTTTCTTTCTTTGTTTGATGAGCACACTTAATGAAGGGTGATGAACTGAATTTGGCACCAGGGAAAAGCATCTCGTTGGTACTGTGCTCTTTCTGCTGTGCGCTGTGGCTTCTCATCCCGGAGAAGCCTGACAGGCAGGAAGCAAATTGCTCCGCCTTCCCAGGGAAGAACTGCTTGTCCTTGGCCAACAGATCACTGCACAAAGCAGCCATAACCTGGCCAGGATCATCATCTCTGTGCATGACAGATGTGCTTGCAGCCTCCATGAGTTATCGAGAGCTGGGCAATGAATAAGAGTCCCATCCCGAGAGCCACATTATCACAGCTTAAAGGTCATCTCTCCCCACTTCCTCTCCCTCTCTCCCCCTCTTTTCTTTCCCTTCTCTCGCCTTCTTCTCTCCTCCTTCTTTTCCAGGGTCTCATTTTGTAACTCAGGCTAACCTTGAACTCCTGACCCTGCCTCAGCTTCCCAAGTGCTGTGGTTATACACCTTGGCCACCAGGGCTGACTTCAGCAGTCTCTCAACGCCCCTGTTTCATCTCCCCTGTTGGCCTGGCTCTTAGTGGCTTCCTTGCTGTGAATCCCCCTGTTTCACATGTCAGTGGTCAGATTCTTCCTGCTTTGTCATTTAAAGGCATCATTCCTTAAGACAGGACTTTTGGGGCAGCTTTAGTCCCCACTCTCTCCTGAGCCAGTCAGATTGCTGGTGCTTTTGCCTTGCAGGGTCATAGTAAGCTATCTGTGTTCCCCTGCTTTCTCCATGTGGTTTTTCTTTACTCCCTTCTCAGCACGGCTTCTGGAAGGATCCTTTCAAAATCTCAGTCAGCTCGAGTGAGTCCTTTGCTCAAAGCCTTCTGGTACCTTCCTAGACTAAAAACATCCAAAGGCTGGACTCCTATTCTGCAGGTCCTTGAGCTCCGCCTGCTGCCTTCTATCTGCCCACAGCTTCTGTTTCCTCCCTCTGCTATCTCTACGTAAACCCCAGGGCCTGGGCTGCAGGCTTTTCGGCTGTTCTGACACAAGCTTACGCAAAGCTCCTGCCCTCAGCTCGTGGGGAGCTAATCTTACAAGGGAGCCTCCCCTAACTATCCCAAAATAGCATTCTGCCCTAATGAACCGTGGTCCTGGTTGTTCTTTGCCATCTCCGCTTGACAGATCTGCAATCTGGGCTTCTGTTCCACGTCCTTCAAAGGGGCCCCAGTTGAGCACAGGCTCAGGCCTGGCCTCTGCTGGCCTCCAAGCCCACTCAGAACCAGGCTTCTGGGACATGTGACAAACATGAGGTGCCCATCAGGTAGAAGGAAGTATTTTAGACTTCTCGGCCTGGGTGCCACTCCCCCCCCAAACCCCATGGTTTCTTCCTGGCTAGATGTTGTGGGCTCGGCTCGTGGGTAACACAGAGGATGAGCAAGGGGCATAGAGAAGGGAGAGAGGACTCAGCGGGGATTCCAGACGGCCATGTGTTCTTGCTTCTGTTAAGTTTTGGGTCTTTTTCGATGTGAATTCGCTTTTCCATTCATCCAGAAAGGAAAGAGGACCATCCTAAGAGCGAAGATATTTATTTTGGAAGGTGGACTTTGCTTTTGTGTGTGTGTGTGTTGTGGAAAGCAAAGCCATGCCGTAGCATGAGAACAGCGTTCCTGAGATGAACCTGCTAAGGCAGGTCTGGGCCGTAGCCTCTTCAGAGAGACACTTGTGTGTTTTCGGCTCATGGCTGCGTGTGTTTGGAGCCCTCATGGCACATACTGGTTTCTTCCTCTGAGAAAGAAACAGAAGCCCACCTGCCTTCTTTCTGTTCAAACACTGTATGTGCAGTGACCTTTTCCTTCTCTTGTGACGCCGATGGCAGACAGTGACGAGGCAGTGGGAGCCGAGCAGACTGAGTATATTAATAGTCCCGGTCAGCAGTGGCACGGGTTCTGTCACCAGGGAGATTAAATAGTCGCCCGCTCATGAATTTACACCTGTGTGGCTGCCATGTTGAGCGAGCCTCCAGGGAAACAGTGTCATCGCAGCCACATGACTTTCCAGGGCTGCCTCCAAGGACGCATGTCCTGTTCCCATGGTAAAGGTATCTGGAGTGCTTTCACCTGTAAACGTGCGGAACCCAAGTAAAGGGGGCCTTTATGAGTGAGGCGGCCAAGCGAGGACGCTGCTCTCTATCTGCACCTGTTTTCTGTGTAGTTCTCCGGCGATGCTCAGTCCCATGTTTCCTGGTTCCCTGGACTCTGGGTGGGCAGAGAGGTGTGTGAAATTCCCCGCAGAGCCGGGACTGCATCCCTGTGGCCCTTCTGTCCTCCTTGGGGTTCCAGGCCAGGAGCCAAGGAAGGTCTCCTCCTGAGGTCATTCTCGAGGGGCAAAACCCAGGGACTCAGGCATCAGGAATCCTATTTACAATAGCAGGGTAATAGCTCTGAGAAATAGCTCGGAGAAATATTAATAGCCTTGGGCTGCCGTCCCAAAACTGCAAAGCAAAACAAAACAAATGTGATTTGCCTGGAACAGAACTTTCAACTCGGACTATTCTGGATCCCTTCATTTGGTTAGGCTCCATTAAGGATGAAAATTAAAGTCAACATTGCAATTTTAGTTCATTTTCTTGAGGAATAAGGAGAAAACCAGAAGAGACCTTTTGCCATGTATTTTAATGTGGAAAAATCCACAGGAAGGTCCCGGTCTTTCCTGTGAAGACTGGCCATGGCTGACTGGAAGAATACTGTGCACATGTCTGTAGTACAGATCCTGCCCCACCCCCCACAGATACTGAAATGTTGTTGGCATTCAGTAGCATCTGGTGGCCCATCGCTGTTGCAGCTGTTGCCAGTCACCATTCCTGCCCTGGGGAAGTGGGAGGGTCTTTGAACTGCCAGCCTTTGCCCTGTACCCTCTTCAAAGGAACCGGATTAGAGTTATCACATTTTTGCAGGTGGTCTAAACTTTTCCATGTTTTCACCAATGGGGAGTCTGAAGTTTGATAAGCCACAGTGCCGTGATTATGCCAAAATCCGCGAAGTTCCCCAAAAGCCGACGAGGAGACGGAGTCCCATATGTAAAAACAAAGAGCCTTTATTTTATGCAAGTTTGCAAACTCGGTCTCTCCACATGTCCAATGTACTGGAATAAACGGAGAGCCCCGAGCTCAGTTAGACTTGGGTTTTTATAGTAGTAAAGGTGGGGGTGAGGGGTTTCTGAGGTTCAGGACCCCCGATTGCCTGACATTTGTCTAGGGGTGTCCTGGTGAGTGTGTGCTGGCAGGTGATCCTGTCTACAGCGGTTGGAACATTAGGCATTTCCTTTGGATGGTCTGTTCTTGGGTGGTGCTTGGGTAATCTCAGTTTGTGGTTCTTCCTGCAACCAGGTATTGCTTCAGGGTAAACTACTGAGACTCAGGCCTCCATTAACCTTATCATGGCTGAGTCCTACTCTGGCAGGTGATAATGGTTGGAAGTAAAGAACTTCCTTTGGGTGATCTGTTCATGTTTAGCTTATCATGGCTGGCTCCTCCAGCCGTGGCAAAAGCACTACACTGAACTACAGCCTACACCCTACTTAAAACCTGCTCTTTAATTTAATAAGGGAAGCAGTAATTGGCCTTATTCTGTCATTTTCATGTTTAGTTCACATGTGTTCTTTCCTGAGTCCTCTTTTGCTTCTTATTTTGAGAGAGTGTCACTAAATTGCCTGGGCTATCTTCGAGCTTGCTCTGTACCCCAAGTTTATAATCCTGTTTCACTTCCCAAGCACCTGGATGACAGATAGGTCTGTGCTTGGAGAGTTCTGCTTCTCAGGGAGCCCAGGGATTGTTTGAGTCCTGTTTTTATTTCTCCAAAGAGACTGGTGCCCCATGGCCCACGGGTCACCGATAAAGGACAGACTGCTTTGGAGAGGGCCCTGCTATTGTTGGTAGTGGCAGTGGGCAGCTGCCAGTTGCCTTGCTGGAGGTGGCAAGAGTAATTCCCAATGAGTGGTGATCGTGAGTCTTTCCTTCTGCGCCTGTGTGCCCGGTGCAGGGAGCATGCAGACATTCCAGGAATCAAACAATGGATCTACTGCCCTGCCAGCCCTCTGTCTCTCCAGATGGAGGAACGGCGGGTGAGTGGTGTTGCCAGGGAATGGGGACGCCTGGTGTAGCCTCCACAGATGTCACTGTGACTGGTTCACTCAGCTTTTAGGACAAGAGTTGAACTCTTCAAATGCTCTAGGAGAGACAAATCTGAATCTTATCTCTAGAGCCTAAGAATAGGTTTAGGGCAAGCCTGGGACAGTTGGCCTGGATCTTCAGCTTGGCTGAGTGTTCCACGTGGCAGGGGGATTCCCAGCATTGTGGTACTGTTTTTTTTTTTTTTTTGCACAGCCAGGCGAATGGCGTTGTTACTGGAGTCTCAAATAGTTCCTGCTATTTCCCCAGTTCCCTTGGCTAAGGGTAAAGTTTCAGACCCTTTGTGTTTCAGGCTTTGTTAATTCAGGCACCATGAACGATTATTGTTGGACTAGCTTGCAGGGCAGAATGAAGCATGCGCCAGAGGGATGGACCTGCCTTCTGTGCACCATGGCAACTGCCAATAACAGGGCAGCGCTTAGCAGCCTTCTTCGCCTCGGGTGGTACCAGGCTGTGTACTAGTAACTTCTTCACTAAGCGTAGTCTGTGATTGGAGCAGTACAGGTTATGAGGGTCCTGGGTTGGAGAGCCACAGGAAACTGTCATCAGGAAGCCACTTAGGCCCTAGCTCATGGACAATCTGTCACATGGCTGGAAGGGAACCAGGGGCTATGGCAGGAGGTGAACCTAGAGGCCTGTGAGAAAACAGAACCTGCAGAGTCCGGGGGTGGGGGGCAGAGGGTGGACTGTGAGGCTTTCATTCTGAGGAGGCTGGGTGCTGTTGGGGAACTGGAAAAACAAGGCAGAAGCAAGAAAGGCACTTTTAATGTTCTAGCACATTTACTACCAGCTTTAGCTGCATCACGATAGCTGAGGGTGGAGCAGGTGCTCTCTGAGGCCCAGCCTGACTCAACAGAGGAGACATTCGGCAGGGGGCAGGGGGTGGGGACACCCAGGGGAGCTTCTGTTGTCTTCCTTTATGCTAACCAGAATGGTGATAGGCTGCCTGCCGCCTTACTTCCGTTGTTATTGTTCTGAGTGGGTCTCAGTGTAGTCCAGGCTGGCCTCAAACTCAATCTGTAGCCAAGGGTGACCTTAAACTCTGGATCCTTCCAAGCTTTGGGCTCTTCAGTGTCTACCACTGTGCCTGACTTCGAAATGTTGTGATAATAGGACAGTGAAGGATTCTTGTTGTTAGGCCAGGCTGGCCTTGAACTCCTCCTCCTCCTCCTCCTCCTCCTCCTCCTCCTCCTCCTCCTCCTCCTCCTCCTCCTCCTCCTCCTCCTCCTCCTCCTCCTCCTCCTCCTCTTACTCCTCCTCCTCCTTCTCCTCCTCCTCCTTCTCCTCCACCCCCTTCTCCTCCTCAGCCTCCAGCATTCTGGGATCTTAAGTTCAAGGCCAGCCTGAGCTACAGAGTGAAACTTTATCTCGCAGTATTTTTTTTTTGTTCTCTCAGTATATGCATGCAGTTTTTTTCAAGTGGACACTAGGTTGCTGGGGCACTGACACCTCTGAAGCTGGACTCAAGTATTGGAAGCTTTAGCTCTTTGTTTGGTTTAGGGCCACCATGAAATATTGCAGAACCAGATTCATTCGGAGGGTCCTTTCACCCAAGAGATGAAAATGGTTTCTAGTGTTTTGCATCAGTGTGGGGTCAAGAGTAAAATGCCAAGTCACAGTCTCTTTCGGATGAGGCTGAGGTGGACCACTGGCCTGGCCCCTCCACAGCTTTTCCTTTCCTTCATAGCTTGTGCTGTTTGTCAATGGTCTCAATACCAACACATCCTCTTTTGTTTTCTTCTTTCAGAGAGTGGGTTAACCGAGCTCCGTCCATTCATTTTCTGAGAGTGTTAATTTGCCTGAGGCTGCTAATGAGAGATCCATGTTATCAGGTTAGTTGGAAAAAGTATGACTGCTCTTCTTCACTTGTAATGAAAAATAAAATAATCAAATGCAAAACCCAGTGGGCTTTTCTTCGAGATGGTGTGTGTTAATGTCTCCTTCATGAGTCAGAACCTTCCAGAGGTGGCACACAGCTCACCTGCTGTTTGAGAAGATGAGGAAGAAGTGTTTTTCAGGCTGGTACATCTGCATGTTTATACTTAATCTGTCAGGTTCAGTGCCTGAGTTCTGGTCTCTGTGGTCACTGCTACCAAACCTTTGAAGCCAATGCGAGTTCAAGAAGGAGCACGGTAGTCTACACCCTGAAGCATGTTTAGGTCATGATGCTCACTAGGGCAAAGTCATCAGTCACAAGAGGGAAGCTCACCATGTGACTCCAAAGATACCCATGGGACAGCAGGGCTGTAGCCTGCTAGCTGCCAAGATCCTATCCCTTCTCGGCTCTCGGCTGGTAACTCTGAGCCCAGGGGGCATAAGTCCTCCCTTCTGTTGGTCTCAAGAGAGGAACCCCTTTTTATCACTAGTTACTTGGATGTGTTGCCCCTACTTTACAGCCTCTTGCCTTACTGTGCATGGGAATCAGTGTGGTTCTCATAGCTATATATTCTTGTTCACTAGGTGGAAAATGAGGTTCCTGATTCTACCTTTCTTTTTAAAGATACATTTCTATTTATGTGCCTGTGCCTGTTCTAAGTATGTGTTATATGTCTTCCTGTGCCCACTAGAAGGCTAGACGAAGGTGCTTGGGTCTCTGGAACCGAAACTGCAGGTGGTTGTGAGCCACCTTGATGTGGGTGCTGGGAACAAAGCCCGGGTCCTCTGCAAGATCAGCAAGTGCTCTTAACCACTGAGCCCTCTCTCCAGCCCAGCTCTGCATTTCCAATACAATTCCAGGAAATGTCGAGGCTGCTCGGCCCTACAGTAGGGCCATAGTTTGTTTGCCTTGAATAAGGGCTTTAGTGCTTTCTCAGTGAGACTTTAAAGAATGGCCTACCCAAGGAATCTGTCTCAAAGCTTCCTAGCCTGGCTTGGAGGCAGGGAGGGAGCTGCAGAGTGCTGCTGTTTTCCAAGTTGACTGTTTCTGAAACACCTAGAGGTGTTTCTGGTCAGTAAGTCTGTGGGCAGGCAAGAACAGCATCAGTTCCTCAGTAATAGGGAGTCTGCTGGCTGGACTGACACACGGTGAGAGGCCTTATGGTTGCTTCTGTTCAATTGCGTTCATATTTCAAACATGCCTTCTATTTGTATAGACTGTTTTTCTTTCTTCCAAAAGATCTTGTTTTATGCTGAGTCCTTCCAAACTACTGGGGAGTTCACACCACCTCGATTCTTATGATAGACTGAGTTTCATTGGTAGATTCTTACTCAAGCCAGAATCTTCGCTTTCATTGCCCCAAACATCAACTTGCCCAAACTTAGCACTAAAACAAAACATGCCTCCTCTTGCCTGGAGTTTTCTGGGGCTCTTGGTCACTGCAGATCTTCTGTTGGGAGGCTCCACACCTCTCCTTACACTCTGAACCAGCTTTGTGTTGTTACTGCCACTGTGACCCTGCGCATGCGCTGGCGGGGCGACCTCCAAAGGGTGTTCTGTCCTGCTGGTCCAGGGTCCCGTCAGTTACGATGTGGAACTGGATCTACCATGCTTTTCAGAGTCGCCTTCTGCCAAGCTATGTGAGCTGTGTGTGTAAGGGGGAAGCATGTGTGTGGCTTTTCCTGCCAGGTCCAGCGTGTACTGACTGCTCCCCTTCATCAACGCTAGCCCCAGTTTTCCTCTCTGATAAATCTTAGTTCGGATGAAAACACTGGGTGCAGAATATTAAAGAGTATTCAAGGAGGAACAGGCTGTTCTCAGGCTCACAAGACATCAGCAAAAGATGATCCCTTTTTTGCTGAGAAAATTGGTGACAATGTCTCTGCTTTTAGCGTATGGCCTTTGTTTATGTTATCTTTGATTGATTGGCAGAAGGTAGATTACACTCCTATTTTTAAAGCAAAGAACGCAGTGACTACTTTATGGTATTGTGATCCATACTATGCTAGCGTCCCTGGCTGACACTCTTTCCATAGAAGGGGATTCTCCCTGAGCCTCTGCCCCCGGCTGGCCTCCTGAACAGAAGAGCGTGTACTCTGCCAGTTGCGTAATGCTTTGAGTTGCCAAGAATTCTTGGCTAAAGTCACAAGGCCATGCCGGGGATTACTACCACGAACTTGGGCAAATGTCAGCGAGCCTTTACCATCATTGCACTTTGCCCTTCTCTTGGCAAGTCAGTATGAGGGTCCAGAGCGCAGTTCTAAGCCAGCTCCACTCTTCATGCCCGGTCCTCCTGCCTCTGTCTTCAGAACACCGCATCATGAGTTTTACAGAGGAGCCCGAGGCCACGCTGGTGGGAACATCCTTCTCTCCTCTTTGTTATTTGAAATATTTGGATTATTGTGCAGCTGTCCTTCCTTCTTTCAGAAGTAATGTCCCTTCTGCTGTCCAGGTTTTATTTCTCTTCCACATATCCTCTTTCTTATGCTACCTTTCCTTCTGTTTCCCTCTATAAAAATACCTTTTTTATTTTGCTTTTATTCATTTTTTTTTCTGAATCAGAATTTTACTATTTAGGCCAGACTGGCCTCTTAATTCAGAATCCTTCTGCCGCAAGTTCTGGAGCACTGGGCTTAGAGTCAAAGCCTCCCTTTCTTGGTCCAGGTCTCCTCACATTTATGATTGCACTTTCTCTTTTCAATTTTTAAAAATTTAATTTCTATGGCTTTGCTGTGTATGTGGCGGGACTTCTTTAGCAGAACACATATGGTAGTCAGTCAGTTGACAGCCTACGAGAAGGGTTTCTCTCCATCCACCATGTGAGTCCCTGGGGTGGAGCGCAGGATGGCAGGGGTGGCAGCAGTTACCTCAGCTCGCCAGCGCCACACCTTCATGTCTTAAAGCATCAGGCTCACCACCCAGTCTGCTTGCTTCTGTCATGTCTGCGCACTGCAGAGCTCACACACTGAACTTAATGTACAGGTTTTGCCTTGGAAGACAGTTAGCCAGCCAGCCACGCGCTGCCAGGCCCCCTTCCTTGACTGACATGGTTTATAGACTTGGCTGCTAACATTTGAGGCTTAGGTAAATGTTTAATGGAGCCTTCTACCACCACAAAGGCAGGAAAGGTCAGAGAAGCCATTTTAAAAGATATAGTGACTTGGGATTATTTGTGATTCAAGGATTTAGGTCAGATTGTAAGGCTAGGTGGAGTCCCCACAGGATAAAGGGGACCTCTAACATGGCTTGTCAGAGGCGAGAGCAGAACTTCAAGGTCTCCAGGCTGTAGCTGCATTAGAAATGAAGATAAAAGGTGGCGATGGGAGGGGCTCTTTTGATGTTTCTTGACCACTGGGTAGGAGGGGACAACAGCACCACATTGTCTTGTGACTTGTGCTCCGAAGAGCCCGTCCTCTTACCCGGCACCCCAGTGCCATTTACCCCATCCTATTTTTAAATCTTGGCTTCTCCAAAATGTTCTCTTCCTCATTGCCATTGTAGCCTGCAGCGCAGAAGCTTGAGGTTGCTTCTCTACCTATCATTTGCTGCTGCTGCTTCCGGTCCACAACTTTATATTTTTAGCCTTGGGCATTTCCCAAATCTAACTTCCTTCCTTCCTTCCTTCCTTCCTTCCTTCCTTCCTTCCTTCCTTCCTTCCTTCCTCCCTCCCTCCCTCCCTCCCTCCCTTCCTTCCTTCCTTTCTTTTTTTAATGTTAGGAAGAAATACAGAGCATGGGAAACGGGAGGCAGGCTGCAGTTATGACCGAATGTCTTTGTTTGTTTGTTTTTATGTTTTTTAAATCCCAACAAACACAATTTTATATTCATTAACAATTCTTAACCGTGAAATGACAAATGTTAAATCTTCTGTGTTTATGTTAGAATGTGAAACTTGAAACAATAATAAATCATACCACTTAGTAATGGAGTCACGTGTAAAATATGTCTCTCTTGTCCTCTAATATGCTCTATTGCCTCTATTTTATCAGGAAATACTCCATAAGTTGGGTGGGATTGAAGACCTAGCTCAGGTAAGACTGCCTCTGTGGTAGCTGGTTTTACCTCTACATTCTGGGTTAAGTTCTGAGCAGTATTAAATATTAAATATTAAATACCACACTGGCCTTAGGCCAGCCTGAGTGGTAGCTGAGGGATGAGGATGCCTCCCCAGCTTGTCTTCCTAAGAAACGAAGGGGATTTGCTTGTCCTGGCTCAACTCATGAGCTGCTAATGCTCAAAGCAGCCACCAAACACATGGCTTGTGTCAGCTGCCTGCCAGGCAGAAGCAGATGGGGTGGATAACTGTGGCCCTAAGACATGACGCTTTCAGGTGGGGAGCAACGGAAAAGACTCTGTTCTTGTTAATTGGCCTCATTTACCCAGTCTGTTGAAATTTAAAAGTGCTGTAAAAGGTTACATTTTTTAATTTTGTAGCATTTTTAAATAAACTGGAAAAGTTTTCAGAGTCAAATGTCTTTAGTTAGTGATGACAGGAAAGACCGTCATCGTCATGATGTGTGTCGCCTGCCCAGCTCACTCACCACGCGAGGAAGCATAAAACCATGATATTCTTCCCACATAAAATATCCGATCTTCATTAAGTCATCATAAGTTGATGATAATGTAAGGAATGATCCTGATTTTAGGGTTTTTTTTTTGGCATGGAAAAGAATTTTATAGTAAGCTGTATTTATTAGCCTCCTGTCTTACCGTACCTTAAATGATGTTATGAGGAATGAGAGACAGAGGACTATATGTGCTGATCCATTAGCTACCCAGCAGCTTGGGCTTATAAAAAGAACAGAACACTTCCTGGGCATGTGATTGTTGGAACATCCCAGTCTCACAAAACCTATGGTAAGACAGGTGATATTTATTTATATCTTAGTTTTATTTTTTATATTTTTGGGGTAAGAAAGCTAGGCCAGCATCCCACCAAACTTTCTCCCAGCCTTTATGTTTGTTTATTTACTTTTTTAACTTTGGGGATGGATCTCACTATGAAGCCCAGGCTGCTGCAAGCTTGCAGCCTTCTCGCCCCGGCCCCCTCTAGCAGCTAAGTAGCAGGTATATACATACGCGCCCTGCTATTTCTTCTATTGCTTGCTTATCTATATCTGAGCAATAATGTCACCATGTAGCCCAGGCTGGACTAGAACTCCTGAACCATCTGCTTCAGCCTCTTGAATGTCGAGATTACAGACATGTATTACCATCCCAGCACACAAGTGGTTTCCCATGACCTCATACCCTGGACAGCTCCTTTTGAGTGATCCATAGGTCAAACCTAATGGAAATGCTATGGTTGAAATATGACCCCCTCTCCCCCCAACACACACACACACACACTCTTGTGTTGATGCTGGATGCCCAACCGATAGTGCTATTTGGGGGGGTTAGTGGAGACCTTGAGAGGCAGGGACTAGCTGGAAGAACGAGGCCCCTGGCCTGCCATGGAAAGCTACCTGCCTCTGCTCCCTTCTTGTCCTTCTCTTTGCTACCATGCATTGAGCATCTTTTCTGTCTTTCCTCCTTTATGTTGTTTCTCTCGGTGTCTGTCACAGCTATGAAAACTGAGCATGGTCCAATTAACGCTAAATCCTGGGAAGGTGATCCCGGCTCAGTTTTTAACAAGAAGTTTCATTGGAGATTGACCGCACTGACACGAACTTCTGTGTGTTGTAAAGGATCTCATCACTTATCTCTCACTCCTGATCTTGTGTTCTTTGTGGTTCTCTGAGCCTTTTTCTTAGTTATCGACAGTAAGGAACTATCAGACATCTTACTTAATTCCTGTTACTAAGTTTTGTATGCATACTGGTTAAATGCAATTGGGGATGTTATAAGATATTAATATATGATATAGTATGTTGTAAACATTTTCTGCGAGGTATCAGATATCTTACTTAATTCCTCAGTTTTGTTTGTATACAGGTTAAATGCAATTTGGGATATCATAAAATACTAATATATAATATAGTATGTCATAAACATTTACTGCCAGGAAAACCAAGAAATCAAATTATCACATATACCTTACAGAAATCACACCATGAACTTACTCATTTACAAGTCATTTTGGATTTTGAGGGATTTTCAGAATTCCTTCAATGTTTTGGGTGTTCGGGAAAAAATTATGAAACGCTAAACCCAGTATCCTGCCCTTGAGTGCACAGGGCCCAGTAGTGAGCAGTAGTTGGTGACTCTCTTGCGCCCTCTGGGGCTCATCTGAAGTCCTGCACTCTGTGTCTTGAATCCTTTTGGTGCCAGCCCCCTGACTGGCTTGTTGGGTTGGTCTTTCGAACAGTACATGGAGATTGTGGCCAACGAGTACCTGGGCTACGCGGAGGAGCAGCACTGTGTGGACAAGCTGGTCAACATGACGTGTAAGCACTGTTGTCGGGGGCACAGCTAATTCCGTGGGCTTGCTGGGACCGGAGTGTGATGTTGGCAGCAGGAGAGAGGACACCTGCTGTTCTTACTGGTGTTTCATTCCCATGGTGTGTGTGTTTGTGCCAACGGATGGATTCAGCAGCATAGGTCCCCATGTCTTCCCGTGGCAGCTCCTCCTTTGGCAAGCATTACCTGTTTCAGGAAAGAAGTCTTCCATACAAGCAACATCTGGTGAAGAGTTCTACCTTTCAATTTCTGTGAAAATGTCAGACTTCAGTTTTTTTTTTTTTTTGCCCCTAAAGTTTGGTTAATAATTATACCTATCTCAGAGCATCTGAACTATCCAGAGCCTGAAAAAGAAAACAAACTGAGAACCTCACCTGACCTGGGTGTGAGGCATCTTAGTCATTCATTTGGCTTCCTAGAGATGCTTGACCAGTTTCTCTTCCCACCTCACCCCCTCCTTCCCCTCCACAGCCACCCCTTCACCTTGCGGTCCCTGCATCCTCACCTCCCCCTTTCCTCTCTCTCCTCTCTCCCTTCCAGTCTCTTTAGGTGGGGCAAGTCACAGGCTTCCTGCTGCTCAGGGTGCCAGCTCGAGCCCTTTGTCTTTGTGCAGACAAACTGGTTTCCTGTACTTGCCGGCTGGGTACACACTGGCTCTCATGTGTAGGGGAAATGCCAGGCCCGGGAAGTTACTATGAGGGCAGCTCTCCAGTGCAGGAACTTCCCAGGCTTTGTGTCCTGGCTGCCCTCCATTCTCTTTGTGATTTGGGTGGTTTATGAGCAGGGTCTACTAAGTCCATATCTTAAGCTTTTAAAAGGGTTCAGAAGTCTCTTAAACTTTACATACAAGGGGAGTTTGCTTTTGTGATATTTTCATATTTATAATGCTAGTTGGACTTAATGGCAGTGGCTAGAGATGAAACATCCAGTCCGGTCCTCTGTTGTTCCTTTTGTGGGTCTGTGCTTCCATTTTTCCTTTCTCTGCTTCCCCGAGGTTTCATGACCACTGCCTCTTTTAATCTCTGGGTCTCCCTTTGAGTCAGTTCTTTCTTTAACAGATATTTTCCAGAAGCTCGCTGCCGTGAAAGAACAAAGAGAATGGGTCACTGCCAGTGGAGCCCACAAGGTGAGTGGGCCCCAAAGAGCTAGTTCGTGAGTCCACATGGCCTGTGGCATCACTGTACATACCCAAGTCTCAAGCCCCATGGCCAAGATGCACATCCTTATAGGTCATAATCTGTTCACTCAGCCTAAAATGATGATACGAACATAAGGAATAAATAACTCGCGCAGGGTATGGAGGTTCTATTTTTCAGTTCCATTTAATGCCAACTGAGTGAGTGCATTACTTTAATGTTGTAAACAGAATGGAGTTTCTGTTGATTATTTGCAAATAAACAACAAAAGCCATCAAATAAAAAACATATGTTTACATAAAAACAAAGCCCACCTGTCTTGTAGGGTTTTATTAGTTAGAACTATATGGAATCCCTGTTGTCTGTAAGCCAGAGATAATTAAATATAGCAGTTTCATGTGATGTAGACTCACAAGGTGGTGTAGTGTTACAAACATATGGATCACGTGTTTGTTTCAAAGGACAAGAGATTGGCTCAGAGGAAGAGCATTTGCTCAGTAAGCCTGGGGTCCTGAGCTCTGCATTCCCAGCAGCAGCACACACGCACATGTGCACCTTAAAATAAATGAGTGCAGGTTTAATTGTAACAGACTATGTTTATTCCACTATTTAGCAGGCAGCTGTGTAGAGCAGATCTCAGCAACCTGTTGATGCTTCCCCATCCAGGAAGCCACTGTGCACATCAGAGCATGGTCTCCTAGAATCTGTTAATGTACACTATGTATGGTCTAGGGGGTGAGTCTGGGGGGTGCATAGCAGTTTTTACTTCAACAGATAGTGATGTCACTGATGTTGCTTAAGATCTAATAAAAAAAAACATGAAGTTATTACATTGGCTTAGCAAAAACTTTGAAAGTTATGTTTCTGGGATAGAAGTTTGATAAACACATCAGGCGATAGTGGGGATGAGGAGGGACTTGGAAAAAGACCATACCTTTAATGGAAGGACACATAAAGGGTATCCGCATGATGGAAGCAAAACTTCACCCCGCCAGTCATGTCACAGACTGCAGCTCTGATGTGAGCATGCTTGGCAAGAATGTTTGGAAGGATGGGGGTCTGTGCTCTGAACTCAGGAGGAGAATTTACACCAGTGATGATTCAGGGAATGCACTATTCTAAGGAAAGCCATGAGGTATTAAACAATTTAATCCTAGTTATGAAAAAATTGTTTTACGGTGATTCTCAACCTGTGGGTCCCAACCCCCTTTGGAGGAGGGTCAGATAACTCTTTCACAGGGGTCGAATATCAAATAGCTTGCATATCAGATATTTACACCACAATTCATAACAGAAACAAAATTACAGTTGTGAAGTAGCAATGAAATAATCTTATGATTGGGGTTGTTACCACATGCGGGGCCATATTAAAGGGTCACAGCAGTAGGAAGGTTGAGAATCACTGGTTTATGAAGACATTCAATACCAGTTTAGTGTGTAACATTAGAAAGAAAACAAACAAGTTATTATAAAATCATATATGCATTTTCTACTTGTATACATATATTAATTTTAACTGAGCAAAAGAAAAGAATCCTGGAAAAATAGCAAAAGGTCAGTGCCCGTGATCTTTGGGAACAGTGCACCTTTCAAGCTCCAAAGACCTTCGTAATTGTGTTTTCTCTTCCCTTTCAGACACTAGTGAATTTACTCGGTGCCCGAGACACTAATGTCCTGTTGGGTTCTCTTCTGGCATTGGCTAGCTTAGCAGAGAGGTAAGTGCATCTCAGGACAGTCCTTAGTGTGCTGCTGCAGAGGCAGAGCTGGGAGAGACGAAAACACACAGACGGATCTGTTGCCTGCTCCGTTACAGTCCGGAGTGGGCGGCACAAGGGAGACCATGTATAGTGAGGAGTCGCCTGGTTAGAAAGCATGCATTGAAATGGAAGTTAGGAAGGAAGGTTTCCTTTGCTGCCCTGCGGCGGGGCATCCCACTTGCTCTCAGGCTCCATCTGCTGTTTGAGGGGACATGGTTGATGGCTGCCCTTCCTTTGGCCTTTAGAATAACCATATTCCTATGCCAGTTCAATCTCCCAGACCTTTCTTTTTCTCACCTCTACATCCCCTGTCATATATAGGACATTTTCAATGATAAAATTTGGTTTTGAAAACCTATCCTTCCACGGTGTCATTATTTTAAATGAAAGAGCTGTAAATGTACTTTTTTTTTGCCATTATGTTTTGGGGGACAGTCTACAAATCCTTGTTTCTCTGCGCTCTCAATCTCGCAACTCCTCACAAAGTATCTAAGTTACTTTTCTATGGCTGCGATAGAAGAAATAATTGATCTGGGCCTCCCAGTTTCAGAGGGTGCACCCGTGACCATTATGGCAGGGGGCATGGCAGCAGGCAGGCAGGTGTGGTGCTGGAGCAGTAAGCAAGAGCTTGTTTGTGTCTTGAGACACAACCATGGGGCAGAGAGAGTTAAGTGAGGATTGCCTGAAACCTTAAAAGCAGCCCCCAGTGACAAGCAGCATCTCCTAATCTTTCCCAAACAGCTCCAGCAATTGTTCAAACCTATGTGCCTGGAAAGGGGGAGGGGGGCATTCTCGAAGCACCACACAAACTAACCTGACCACCAGGATGGGCAAATGTGGCTGTAGTAGAATAAATACGTTTTAGTAACTACTAATAATCTTGCATTTGTAGTCCAGAGTGCAGGGAGAAGATCAGTGAACTCAACATAGTAGAAAATCTCTTGATGATTCTGCATGAATATGACTTACTCTCCAAAAGGTAGGGTCTCATCCTCACGAAAATTCTTCCGCAATGGAACTTGGAACTTGTAGTAATTTAAATCTGTGGTCTCCGGCCATGGTCACTCAAAATTGGCTCCAGAATGATGTTGCAGATTCATTCTCTCTCTCTCTCTCTTTCCTTCTCCCTTTCCCTCTCCCCCCTTCTCTCTTAAAAGCTTTTTTATTTGTGGTAAAAATCATTTTTATTTGTCATCTATATTATTAATTGAATATTGTGAATCATCTTGGAAGTTCTTTTTTGTTTAAGACAAAAAGAAGACGCCAGGAGGAAGGAATGTAGAATCTAATCTTATTATTTTGTGATTGCATCATTATTAATTTTGTGGTTGCGTTTGTCTAAATAAAAACTTTCAGGGAAGGAACTTTAGGTTTCTCTCTCTCTTTAGTGATTTTAGATTAATGTGTGGAATAAGCAAAGTGGCTAAAAGCAGCTGTGTTTAAGGCGAGGGAGATGCGATGCTGACCGAGGGCCAGGCAGGAGAGGGATGCAGCCCAGACTGAGATGCTCTTAGAATAAAGAGAGAATGTTTCTCGCAGAGAGTTTGAGAATCTGAAGCGTGGTGCTCACCAAAGAAGATGCTTTTTTTGTTGTTGTTGTTTGAGATGGATTGATAAGCAGCCCTCCCTGGGCTGGACTTGTTCTTACCATGATCCTTGTCTGTCTCTTTAAGTGCTGGGATTACAGGCTTGACCCGCCACTCTTCATAGAACGTGTGTTCTTAACATCAGAGCTGGGGGCGGGGGGCGGGGCAGAAAAGGCTCCAGAGGGAGAGGAGCATGGAGAAGTCCTCCTGGAGCGGAATTGCAGAGCAGTGTGGGAATGTGAACCCTGGTGGGTGTTTCGGAGAAAGAGGGCACAAGCAAACACTCTCTCCAGAATGGGACAGACATGGAACTAGCCTTCAGAAAGTGAGCTTCATTAGGAGAGAGAGGGCTGCATAACCACTAGCCATGGTCTGGCTTTGAGGATGAAGAACATTAAAGGGGGCAGTACATCATACCAGACAGAGGCAGTATGACGTCGTGAGGTGGGACAGCATTGTAGGCATTATCAGCTTAAAGTGTAGGAGAGGTTACCACCATGGATGCATGGTGTATGAGTGGGGGTAAAAGGGGAGAGAGAGAGAGAGAGAGAGAGAGAGAGAGAGAGAGAGAGAGAGAGAGAGAGAGAGAGAGAGAGAGGGAGAAGGAGGAGGAGGAGGAGGAGGATCCTTGCCTTTACAACTTACCCCCAGGGTATAGGGAGCTTGTCTGTAGCTAAAGGCAGTTAGAGGATATAAAATCACTGTTAGGACATGAGGATAGTAGGACATACGGACACAAGCAGCAGGGAGCTGGTCAAGACAGATCATAGGGAAGGTGGATCAGCTCTTAAAGTGGCAGGCCACGATCTAACAGAGAGGCGATTGGTAGAGGGTCCTCACTCACAGGCAAAGCTCACAGAGTGGAAGAACAGTGGCTCCAGTAATAGACTCTGTGCCCCTGTGGAGGTTCTAGTCACACGAAGCCACGGCTGCAGGACTGGTGTCCTTCTTCCCCTTCCCCCATCACACCAGGCTGACGGCGGAGCTCCTGCGCCTACTCTGTGCCGAGCCCCAGGTGAAGGAGCAGGTGAAGCTGTACGAGGGCATCCCCATCCTACTCAGTCTGCTCCACTCGGACCACCTCAAGCTGCTGTGGAGCGTCGTCTGGATTCTGGTGCAGGTGTGTGAGGACCCGGAGACCAGCGTGGAAATCCGGATCTGGGGTGGCATCAAGCAGCTCCTTCACATTTTACGAGGGTAAGAGGGGGCGCTTGGAACTTATGGATTAGTGGAGTAGCCGAGCAGCTCTTTGCTTGTTTGTTCTGTTGTGTTTTGAGACACAGTGTAGGCCTGACTGCCCTGGTACTCACAATGTAGACCAGGCTGGCCTTGAGATCTCACAGAGATCTACCTGCCTCTGCCTTCCAAGTGCTGGGACAAAAGGTGTGTGCTTCCTGTCTTAGTCAGTGCTCTGTTGCTGTGAAGAGACGCCACGGCCGTGGCAACTCTTATAAAGGAAAACATTTCATTGTGGCTGGTTTACAGCTCAGAAGTTTAGTCCATTATCATCATGGCGGGAAGCATGGTGGCGCACAGACAGACATGGTGCTCGAGAAGTAACCGAGAATTCTACATCTGGATCAACAGACAGCAGGGAGATAGAGATAGAGATAGATAGATAGATAGATAGATAGATAGATAGATAGATAGATAGATGGATAGATAGAGAAAGACAGACAGACAGACAGACAGACACACACACAGAGACAGAGAGGGCCTGACTGGCCTGAGCATTTGAAACTCCAAAGTCTAGGCCCAGTGACATACTTCCCTGACAAGGTCACACCCTACTCCAACAAGGCCACATGTCCTAAGTCTTTCAAATAAGCCTTTCACTCCCTATGAGCCGGTGGGATCCATTTTCATTCAAACCACCCCACCTCCACACCTGCTTTCTAGTAGCTTCTATGCCATAAGCATACAAAGGGATGGTTTGCTAAAATTGCTTGAAATTGAAATTGCTTGGGTGTATATTACATTGTAACCATATTTTATGAATTAAATAGCTTAAAGTATTGAGTAGCAATACTCAATCATCATCTTTGGGAATATTCTCTTACTTAATATTATTATAAAGCATAATTAAGCCTCAAGTGTGCCAAGCCAGAGGCACAGGTAGATATTTCACTCAAAAGAGATGAGCTTATGATCCCTGGTCCATCAATAGAGCTTACTCTGTGCTTGTTCTACGGCAGAGTGACTTATCCATTTTAACATTGCCAGAGATTATCAAGTCGGTGTGACTAAGTCTGTGCATACTATTCCTTTATGGATTTTCTCCGTGGGAAAATTTCAGAGCATTAGAAGAGACTGCAGTGATATGGGCAATAAGCTTCATTTTAATGATTTCTGTCAGTGTGAAAACAAAGGAAAAGTATATAGCCCGCTGGCAAGCTCCTGGCTTTTATAAAAGCCTCAATTATTTGGATGTATAGATTATAAATATTTTACCAGTCCTATGACATAATAGGACTTGGTCAGAAATATTGCAGAGTTGTTTTGTTTGTGCTTGTAGGGTGAAGATGATGGATGTAGTTATCCTTCAATAGTTGGTATTTTCTTAATGACGACTGGAATTCTGTAATAGTCAAGTATTATTTAGAGTTAATTACAACACAAGACACTTTTCTCTCATTAGCTCAAGTCATAGATTTTATATCATTGATAGATAAGAATTCTTTTATGCCTAGAGACTCATGTTCCAACCCCATCCACGTACGGTGTTAGACAACTTTCCCTGAGAAGGTGATACATGTCAACTATTATTGAATATTTAAAGTAGCTAAGGTGATTTGGAAGGGGCTTATTCCCAGCTGGATAAGTACAATCTGCTTGGGCCTATGCCTGCTACCAGTACCTATGCCAGGTACCTGGCGACCTGGGCAGGTGCCAGAGAAGGAGCTGCCGGGTGCTGGCAGCGCTGGTGTTGAGAGGCTGCTACAGGGTGGTTTTCAGGAAACCCATTTAGGCCTGTACACGTGCAGCCTCCAAAAGCATCCACATTCCTCTCAGGCACAGTGATCACCACAGAGAGTGCCCAGATAGTTATGTCCACTGATAAAAGCCTTGAAGGAACTGCTCCTTGCCCCGGCTCGTGACAGAAAGAACAGAATGACCCAGATAGCACAGAGGGAGGACAGGGAGATTCCATTTGTGTTATGTGTGGGAACGTAAAGACCCAAACGGCTGATGTCATGAGAAATAAATAAATGAAATAACCATACAAACCAAGGAGAACAAAACAGATAACAGACAGAGAGTCTATGGTGGGAAGCTGTGCACCCAGGACATGGCAGACCCACTGCACAGCAAGGATTTGTGAGCTGGGATTGAAGATGGGTAATGGATCTGTAGAACAGAGGAAGTCAGACAGACAAGATATGAAATGAGGGGGATGATGAGCATGGCCCTGCAGACCGACCCAAAAACCAGAGCAGCCCCGGAAGTAGCCCAACAGAGCGCAAGCTTTAAGAAGATGTTCTCAGCCAGAGGAAAGAGGAAAGAGAACAGAGAGAAATGGCTGATAAGGCCAGGTGAAGTCAGGGCTTCAAGCTGCGTTCATGGAGACTCCTGTAGAGTCAAAGAGGAAACACTTTGAAGATGCAGCAGAATCGGTTTTCACTAAGAGGAATTCAGAGGGACCCTGGCTGAGACTGCAATGCCCGGAGTCGGGGAGTGCCGGGGAAGGTTGGGCAGGGTCTCTCATCTCATACTCACGGTCCACCAGGCTCGGTTTTAGCTGAATTTGCAGATGAAGCCATTAGGGACACAGAAAACCTCGCGACCTGATTTCTATTGATTTAGTTGTTTGTTTATTATAGAGAATACAGGCCCGTTATGAGATTTACATCCTGTTTGCGGCCCAGAAGAAGGTGGCTAAATGGCCCAGGGAGTAACTTTCCTTTTACAGAGACAGGAATTTTGTTTCTGATCGGTCCTCCATCGGAAGCCTATCCAGTGCAAATGCTGCAGGGCGGATCCAGCAGCTGCATTTATCCGAAGACTTAAGCCCTGGGGAAATACAGGAGAATACTGTCTCTCTCCAAGCAGGTATCTGCCGCACACGACTGGGTTTTGCTGCTTAATACTGCCTTCTCTATCATGCTGTTGTTCCTTGTTATAACATGAGTACGGTGGTGTCGGGTGCACACAATCTGCAGGATTCCAGATGTGGAGCAGTGACTCCGCACGGATGCCAGCACCTTCTTGGTGCTGGTGTTGGGCTGGCAGGTTAACGATACGGCAGATGAGATTGCTGGGCTAAAGCACACAGCTTGGTCTGAGCAGAACCACGCTTCCTACGGTTTCCGTGATCTTAGAATATCTTATTTAATGCAAGCATCCCACTCCCAAGGGGCTGGGGAGTCTTCCTCCTCAGACCAGTCCCATGGAGAAGAGAGAGATGACAACTGCCTGGGTTTCCAAAGGAACGAGAAAGCTAAGCGGGATAAGCCTTTTCCTGGTGGACCTCTCTCCAGCTTGCACCTGTCAGGGTGTTTGGGTTTAATAGAGCAGCCATATAGTGTAGGTGCTTCAGGTCGGTCTTGACCCTGGAGCAGCCCAGAAAGGAAAAAGGAGTCCTGGAAGCCAGCAGAACTTGGGGAGACTCTGAGGCGAGGACCATGTGGGGCAGAGGACAGGAGTTGAAAGGCAATGGGCACAAGACAGACTTGCTTTATTCATAGCTGTTTCCTACTGGAGAACCAAAGAGATTTTTACCAGAGACACATGAAGGCAGAGAACTAGGTTTTCCTTCACTGTGAAGTCTGCGTGCACTAAGAAAGGCCCCTAGCTCTTCACAGGCTGTGCTGGCCTACCTGTTTAAAGGTTCCCCGGAGACCGTGCTAACTTGTCTCAGAGCTCCCGGTAGTCTGGGTATTCTCAGAGTGCTACAGTTGGTCGTGATCACAGTGGGATTATGGGGCTTGCCAGTGCCTAGAGAGGGACATAAGAGGCTTGGGGGCTAGAATGCCCCAGGTGTTCTGTTTGGTGGGGTACCTAGGGTGCATATAGATAGTCTTCCAGAGCTGTATGCATCATATGGGCTTACTGGACATCATCCCTTTCACATCTAAGTGAGAAAGATATGTAGTTTGGGAATTTCCTTCACCCAGGTGGATGGCCTATGTCCTTAGCCATGTCTCACAAGACCCCAGGCTTCAGTGTTGCCCATATGAAATATTGTTGCAAGGTGTATATGGTGATGTGTGGAAGTCTTCAGCGTAAGGTGTGTAGCTCCATAGGAGGAACTGTGTCTCTATTTACAATGCAAACAGAGGCAGCTGGGGGGGGGGGAACACAAAGGGCACGACTCCCAGCACGTGATGATTAGCGGTCTGCCACCTTCTCTGAAACCGTAGAACGTACTCTGATCACCAGGGTTTGAGGACTGTACCGAAAGTCACGATTCATGTGCACACCAGTTTATTGTATTCCTGGTAAATGCTGGGCACACGCTGGCTCCTAGAGAGTCTGACGGGTTTGATTGCTTTCCTCCCAGCCTGCTGTGCTGCCCTCACTGAGCTGGCTCTCAACGACACCAATGCCCACCAAGTGGTTCAGGTAAGAGCACCACCGCTAAGGTCCCTCGGGCTTCAGCTTGTATTCCAGCATATTGGTCTGAGGACCCATCCTGTAATTTAAGAAATATTTAATGTTTCTTATTTCACCGAAAGAATCCAGTTTATATTTTCATCTTCAGTTAATTCAATTGAATTTCGCTCTTAAAACACCAACCAAAAGCAGCTTCAGAGAGGCAAGGGTCTATTTTACATACACTTGTTACAGTCCATCGCTGGGGAAATCAGGCAGGAGCTTAAGGCAGGGACCTAGAGCCAAGAAAGAAAAACAGAAGCCATGGAAGAGTTCTGCGTACTGGCTTGCTCCCTTTGGTGCGTGTTCAGCCTTCTTCCTTATACAACCCAGTACCCACTACCCTGGGGTGACAACGCCCACAGTGAGCTGGACCTTCCTAAATCAGTTAACAAGCAAGATCATGTACCACACACACGCCCATGCTAGCCCAATTGAGGTAATCCCTTCACTGAGACTCCCCCAGGTAACTCTGGGCTCTGTTAAGTTGATAGCCGAAGCTCAATACAACTTAGAAAGGACAGATGCTGGTAACGTCCCTGCCTGTCTTGCAGCCACTCCGTTTGGGTTCTTGCAGGGTTTTACAGAGGAGGAGACTAATAGCTGTGATGTCGTCTTGGGCATGTGTGGTGCAGTGGGGATGGCCTAAGTCCATAGGCACCACAGCAGGTGGGGAAGTGGTGGGAAGAACAGCCAGGTTGGGCACAGGTCCGGCCTTCATGACTTTCTGGGTTCACTCCCAGAAGAAAAAAAAATTGACCTCTCATAAGTATATGCATGAATAAAACAGAATTATAAAATAATCTACAGGGCAGTTATAGCTATAATGGTCAGATTTATGGAGCTGGATAAGATGCCATGCATTCATAGCTGACAGAAAGCCAAAACTGGTCCAGTGCTGTTTCCACAATTAACTTGATTTCTTTAACGTTTGTCCTTTTCTGTTCTTTTTCCTTTTCTTAAAAACACTTATTTTAGAATAGTTAATCTCTGTGTATTCTCTAATTATCAAAAACGGAAAGGTAGAAAGAATCTATGTTTTATAGTTTGAATTTGGTATTTGTGGAATGTCTATGTACCTGTGTTTTCATGTGTCTGTTCATTCATGTGTGTGGGTGTGCATGCATGTGTATGGGTGTGCGTGCATGTGTGTGTGGAGGCCAGAGGTGACATTCATTGGGAGAGGTCCACTTCTTTTAAAATCGAGATTAAAAAAAAATGATTCTCACATGTGTGTATCTGCCTGTGGGTTTGTGCACATAAGAATGTAGGTTTCTGCAGAGTCCAGAAGGGGGCACTGGATCTCCTGCAGTTGGAGTTACAGGCAGCTGAGAGTCACCAACTTTGGTGCCAGGGACCTAACTCCAGTCCTCTGCAGGAGCAGTGTGTGCTTTCAATTGCCAAACTGTCTTTCCATCACCCAGCCTTGTTTCTGAGACAGGCATTTCATGGGCACAGGGCTCACTGATTCAGCTAGATTGGCTGGCCAATGGTCTGCAGGGAGCCCCCGTCTCTCCCTTTTCAGCACTGGGATTACAAGTGAGCCACCTCACCCAGCTTATTAATATTTTTTTTAACTTCAGTTCTTAGAACTGAACACATGCTGGGCAGCAAGCTCATCACGAACAGCACCATCGCTCCAGCCCTTAGGTTTGAGCATAAGATGTTTGGATTCCTTTATTCTGTCCCTTCATGTTCTCCCACTCTTTGCTTTTATGATATTTAAATAATTTTAAATTTATGTAGTTTATTATATAATAGTATTATATAATTCTGCCTTGAAAAAAATTAAGCTTGTTTTTAGTCTTTGGCATTTAAAAGTATCACATTGACAGTTTTAATATCGTCCTTACTATCTATTTACATTGTTGGAAGGCTTTGGTCGTGCTCCTGAATGCTTGTCTCTCTGGGTAGTATCGCTACTGCTAGTCACTGACACATGACTTCTTGGTTTTTCCAGGAAAATGGAGTATATACAATCGCGAAATTAATTTTACCAAATAAACAAAAGAATGCTGCACAAACAAATCTCCTACAGGTAACAAGCCTGTCTCTTGCTCCTTGTCTCAAGGTGTTGGAGTCTGGGGGGTCACGTAAGATGATGTGTACTTTTTAGGATTGTTTAGGTGAGCATGGGGCCCTGTGCAGATGGGAAGGGAGTGTGCTTAGTTAGTGATGGAGTTGGTATGACAATCAGTGATTCCAAATAGCATGGAAGAGCCAGAAACAGCTCCCTGTGTGAGACTTATGGGGCTGAGCCAATGGCTTCTTTGTTCATTGGTTGGTTGTACTTTTAAAAGGTATTTTGTTATGCATCAGAATATAACAACAATGTAAAAATGGCTGTCATCTTTAAACATGAACCATAGTCACCAACATTTTGTCTTTGAAAAGGAATCCCCAGAAATGGACTTTGGTGGATGAGAAGGTATTTAAAAGGGGACAAGGAACTCCTGGGCACTACTGCCCCAGGATGGCAGGAATTTCCACGGCAGTGGTATCAGCAGGCGAGAAGTGGAGAATTTAAAGGATGCTTGGGAATGGGGCGGGGGGTGCTGAGTGGCTTGGGTTGTGTGTCTTGTCACAGTGTCAAAGGCAGAAACTAGGCCCACTTATATAGAATCCTTTGTACTTCTCTGGGGAGCGAGCATTAGGGATTGTGTTCCCAGTGACCCTAGAAGGACAAGATTCACTAAGTCATTTACAAAAGGGAGTAAAACTGCTCTGAAGGTCAGCGTTTGAAGGGATGGGTATGGTTAGCCTTGTTTAGACCAGTGTTTGAGGGGATGGGTATGATTAACGCTGCACATAGGCATCAAGACATCGTATGCTTCCCCATAACCTGTCGGGGACCAGCCCTGATAAAAATGCCACTTACTAGGGTAGGGGCATGGGGATTGGAAAATAAGTAAAGAGAACCAAGACACGAGTGAAAATAATAAAACAGAAAACAGGATAGAATCAGGAGGGAGTTGCAGTAAATACTGAAATTCCTGTGTTCAATTTTCCATACGCTTTTACACCCCAATACACAGGGGGAAGCAGAGTAAAACCTGCTTTAACATGATGCACAGGGCAACCAGAACAGTGACCTGCTTCAACACTTTGAGCCATCAAGCAATTAATCCGTGAAAAAGCATTCTGTTGTTTATGCAGCGAACCCACCCTGTACCAAGTATCCTGAAGGCAGCTACTCCCAAGGTCAAACCTCCTATATCAAAAGAAGGAGCAGAAGCATGTTGGAATATTCTGACCATTGCTTAGGGTGGAGAGGATCTACCTGTATGGGCCATCTTAATGTCAAAAACCACACCCCAGGTCAGGATTGTAGCCACACTTGTCAACAACTTTAAATAAGCCAAAACTCTCTGATCTCGAGACAAGGTGGAAATAGGCTCACATTTTTTGGGCCTCCACAATCACCGTGTACGCTTTCCATGTTCTATGTATGTGTTCAAAAGGAAGGTCATTCTAAAAAGGCCTTAAATCTTGTCATCTAGCATAATGGCCAAAGTCTCAGAGTTTCTTGGTGCTACTTTGTGCAGCCAGGTGGGGGTTTTGGAGAGCTACTGTGAGCACATAGGAAAGCTGGACTTTCTCTAGTGCAATCAGACGCACAGCGCTGCCCTGGACAGCACAGCCAGCCAGAACTGTCATGAGCATGAGCTTTGCTAAGCCAAGAGAGGTTTTAAAGCTCCAACTAGAAGGGGTTCCATGTTCTCTTCTCCACTGTCTCCCCAGGCTTCTTCACACCCCTTTGTTCTCTGTCAGACTCTGGGCAGCTTTGTTTGGACCTTCTATGTGCAGATCATCAATTTTATGAAATGATCCCAGGTTTCCAGAGGACCAGAATCACTCTGCTGGTGTCTGGGTCACAAGTGAACCTGCTCACTGCTCTCTGCCCCCTCCCCCGTCTTCCCTGCCATCCTAGTCAAAGGTTTCTCTTGCTGAGGCAAAACACCATTTCCCAAAGCAAAACGGGTCAGCATCAAATGTGCCAGCAACCTGGAAACAAGAGCAGACGCAGAGGCCACGGAGGGGTACTGCATATTGGTTTGCTCTACATGGCCTGCCTTCTTATAGAACCCAAGATCGCCAGCCCAGGGATGGCTTCACCCACAATGGGGCCCTCCCCATCAGTCACTAAGGAAGGGAATGCCCTACAGCTGGATCTTATGGAGGCATTTTCTCAACTGAGGTTCCCTTCTTTCAGATGATTTTAGTTTTTGTCAAGTTGACATAAAACTAGCCACCTCCCCCCATTTCTTCTCCCCCTTGTGTCCTCTCCCCCATTGCTTTTCTTTTCGATCCCTTCCCCCTCTTACTTTCTCCCCTGTAGACTATCAGAAGCTAATTTTTTATATATGAAAATATATAGCTGCATTTATTTATTTTTGTGTGATTCTGTGTGTAGGCAGTCATGCCATGGAACATGTTTGGGTGTCTGAGAGCAGTCTGTTAGTTCTCCCCTTCCACCATGTGGGTCCTGGGGGTCAAACCCAGGTCCTTAGGTTTGACAGCAAATGCTTTTACCCACTGAACCATCTTGCTGGTCCCAGGAAATTCTTTTTCTCAGTTAAAGTACGCAGGTCTCTTTGCAAGCCTTTTTAATGATTGGCTGTCCATTGTTCTATTTGGAGAATGGTTAGGACCTTTTTATTCAGGAGACCAATCTGTCACGCTTGACTCCAGTGTGCCTGTTACTGTTTCCCCGTGTGGTGTTTTCCAGTGGTTAGAAACTGTATGAATAGAGAACGTGAACCCTGAATTCCTGGAAGTCTCTGGTTGTGTGGCTTCCTAGGCAGAGGAATGTCTTTTCTTATACCGCTGTTCATTTTGTACATTCTAGAAAGGAGTCAGCGGCCAGTATGGAGTAAGCAGGGCCACATCTCCAGCCCTGTAGATGGGAGAGGGACGTGGGAGTTGCTGCTACTCTTGGCTTAGGTCCGCCACCCACAGGGAGGCCTCTGCGATGGCTGCTCCTGGTAATTCTGCACTGAAAAGGTTTTAATTTGTTGTGCTGCCCCTAAGAGCCATCTCTTTCGTTTCCTAGTGTTATGCCTTCAGAGCCCTGAGGTTTCTCTTCAGTATGGAAAGGAACCGGCCACTCTTTAAAAGGTATGAGTGTGAACTAAAACGGGTGATTGCCACACTAAAGTTCTTGCTAGGCCAACCTGACTTCGCATTCTTGACTAGAGGCTGTGCGAAGACACTGGCTCAATGCAAGCCTTGCCTCACCAGACTTCTTAGACTCCACAGATTGAACAGCTCTTGCAGTCACCTCACAGGCCATGTGACAGCTGACTGCATCGGTACAGCTCCTCACAAACCATGGAACTGCCGAGGCCCTGGCCTGAACTAAGGATATTAGCATCTTGAGTGGATAGAATCAAAACACATACTTGTTTTTCACTACTCAGAAATTCCATAGTTAGTCTGGTCATTTCCTCTTACCAACCAAGGGTTTGTTTAAGGCACCCTTGGTAGGTTGGGAACCAGGACCAGGCCAGAGGGGAGTTGGTGAGTATGGTGGAGAAACAGGCCTTAGGAAGCAGACATGTTGCACACATAGGGCACACATACCCTTTGGACAAAATCCACCTCTGCAATCTTACCAAAATATTATTGATGAGGGAAGACTGGATGTCAAATCAAATCCTTTGTTGAGAGGTGCGGTCCACTTTCTATTGTTGCTTTATTTTCCTATGGCATCTGGATTTAAGGGAACAGAAAGGAAAACTATTTATTATAAACTTTCACTTCATAGCCCATAGCCATCTGTTTTAATGAACTCAAACATTTTAAGAGGGCTTGGAAGCCAGCACTTTGAAAATGCATAATCCTCTCCATTGTTCTTCAACTTCCAGCATTATATTTTCACAAAACATTTCAAAATTAAAAGTATATTTCCATCCTGGGGTTAAGTTTAGAACTGTAACAAATGACTCCATGTAAGTGCTGAGTACTTCATGAACACCCAACAAATATCCTCTTTGAGTATGCTTTGTGTCTGTACCCCCAGATAGATTACAAACAAGGCCATATAGTATAATCTGTTTCCACTACATTGTCTTTTATCGCCATAGAAACAATGTGCAGTCCGCCCCACCCGGGCTCTAAGTGTGAAGTCCAGTGCAGTAACCAAGCACCAGGCTGTTCGGTGGGCCTTTAGAACATTGCTCTTCCTCTTCGCTTACCCTGTGGGGAATACAGCTACAGTGGAAATTTCCATGATAAGCCAGCACGTACTATTTCTGTCCTCTGCTGATAACCTAATGAAGTTAGGTTCGTGGGTAGGGTTAGTTGGTGAACGAGCTGCATCCAAAGGGCAGCAACGGCTCCCTGTTCCCGAGCTCCACATTAACTGTGTGTGTTTTTTTTCTGTAGACTTTTCCCCACTGACCTGTTTGAGATCTTCATTGACATAGGCCATTACGTCCGCGATATCAGTGCCTATGAGGACTTAGTGTCACAGCTGAATTTACTGTTGGTAAGACTTGAGGTTTAAACGTTTGTGCGGGCTGCTCTGTGCACGGTCAGGATGAAATAACAGCAGCCCGTTTCCCTTTATGACGTGGTTAGGAGGATGAACTGAAGCAGATTGCCGAGAATATTGAAAGCATCAATCAGAAGAAGGCGCCGCTGAAGTACATAGGCGACTATGCCGTGCTGGACCATCTTGGAAGTGGAGCTTTTGGCTGTGTTTACAAGGTGACTCCACTCAGGAAAAGGGTTCTCATATTCCAAAACAAACTAGAAAACACACTTGGAGGTCCATACTTGTTTTTATTGGAGTCCTTGTCATTGAAAACTGGAGAATAAATGGAGATAAAAATGAGAATGGTTGTTTTGGTGCCACAGGGCGTGGTCATGTTGTGGTGTTGCCTTGGTTCCCAGCTGTAGTAACAAGGGCTGACACAGGGCGTCTTCCACCCGTCGCAGGGAAATTGTCGAAATAGCTTGTCCCAGTGCATGATAGAGTTTATAAATTTCCTCCAGCGTTTCTGCTCCTTCACAGTGAAATCCTTCTGAGTCCTGCAGGGGGCGCCAAACCAGAAGCTAACAAGACTGAGCTCAGTCCAGTGTAAATGCAGTAGAGTCCTGCAGGGGACGCCAAACCAGAAGCTAACCGGACAGCTCAGCCCTGTGGTCCTCCACGTTCCTAATGCTGACTCTTCAGTGCAGTTCCTCATGTTGTGGTGGCCCTGCCTTAGTTAGGATTTTTATTGCTGTAAAGAGACACCATGATCATGGCAACTCTTATAAAGAAAAAAAAAAACATTTAATTGGAGCGGGGGCTTACATTTTCAGAGGTTTAGTCCTCTATCCTCATGGTGGTACCTGTGATGTGCAGGCAGACATGGTGCTGGAGAAGGAGCTGAGAGCCTTACATCAGCAGGCAACAGGAAGTGGTCTGACCTAGATGTAGCTTGAGCCTAGGAGACCTCAAAGCCTGCCCCCACAGTGACACACTTTCTCTAATAGGGCCATATCTACTTCAACAAGGCAATACCTCCTAATAGTGCCACTCCCCAAACCACCATAACCCCCAACCATAAATTTATCTCATTGCTACTTAATATCTACAATTCCTCTACTGTTAGATTACTGAATGGTAATGTAAATATGGGACATGCAGGATATCTGAAAACCACCCCCGGGACAGGGTCGTTCCGCTGAGAACTGGTGGGCTAGAGTCTCATGCTCTGGCTCGGCTAACCATGTGATTCTGTTATTCTAGTTAATCCGTCTTTGTCTTAACCCTCAGTTCTCATCAGGGTATTTAACTAAACAATTTTTTTCTTTTCCTTATTTTAGGTTAGGAAACGTAGTGGTCAAAACCTTTTAGCAATGAAGGAGGTCAATTTACATAACCCAGCATTCGGGAAGGATAAGAAAGACCGAGACAGCAGTGTGAAGAACATTGTCTCTGAATTAACAATAATTAAGGAGCAGGTAAATATCTGCCTTATTTCTGAGATGCCTCTGACATAAATGTCATCGAGGCTAAGCTCCTGTGCTGTTCTTACCCACGCTGTTCATAAACAAGTCCAGTGTGAAATGCTGGACATTGGTGCAGTGATATTTTTACCAGTGTTTTTCTTGAAGCTTGTTATTGAGCCATGGAAACTCTTCTGGGAGTTTATAGCTGCCTTGGATGCAAAGCAGTTGAGCTTCCAGCCCAGAACACACCATGCATGAGAAGCCCTTCTGTCTTCATCACGATCATGTTCAGTGCTTAGCTGCCGGTTACTGCATAGGAACGGGAGAAAGAGTCCCCAGCCTCAGTGTTTGGTTACCAAGTTACTGCACAGGAATACAAGAAAGACCCCCCCCCCCCCAGCTTTAGTCGAGTAAAGCCAAACTGCTGACACCCCTAGTCTGACTTATTAAATCTAGAATGTGGGTTTTGATTCCTTTCCCTTTTCTTGACCAGCCTTGTGTAATGGAGTCTAGGCTACTCTGATGCTTGCTGTGCAGCCAAGGTGATCTTGATCCTTCCTTCTGAATCTCTACTCTAAGTTAGAAAGTGGAATAATATCTAGCCTCATTGACAAAGGCATAAAGGACATCAAAATATTCATTAATTTAAAAGCAGCACAGTTTTAAGTCATTACAATCCCAAAATATTAGCTTACAGTCGGAGACGTCACTGCAATCTACAGACTCTAAGTGGTCATGGAGAAAGCTTGGGGTTGGAAACAGTCTGATAATGTTTGCTATCTTTTTTCTTACAGCTTTATCATCCCAACATTGTGCGTTACTATAAAACATTTTTGGAAAGTAAGTATGAATTGCGTTTCTAATTAATAAAACATATCTTTGTTATTTATATTATATTGTCAGAAGTAAGCTCATTCAGCTCTTTCTTTTTTCCTTTTTTTGAGACAGGGTTTCTCTGTGTAGCCCTGGCTGTCCTAAAACTCACTCTGTTGACCAGGCTGGCCTTGAATTCTCAGAGATCCGCCTGCCTCTGCCTCCTGAGTGCTGGGATTAAAAGCTTGCATCACCACTACCTGGCCCAGGTGATCGTTGTACTTTCATTCTTAACAGACATCCCTTTGTCAGGCAGTGAAATGATCTCATAAGTGCTGATCTGAAAATAGTTAAAATATTTTGTTCCCCGCCATAGAGAAGCACGGTGTAAACAAACCAAAATAATTAAATGATTGTACAAGAAATGAGCTGGAGATGATCAAGAAAAAAAAGGGACCCAGACGATGATGGTTTTGGCAATCTCTCGGTAGCCCCTGTAGCTAGTGTTATTTTCCACCCCCAAATAAAATGGAGTGAACTTCTCCTTCCAGATTTGTTTCAGTAGGTGCCACTAGGTGGCGACAGAGTCCTGGCTGCGCCCACAAGCTGGGAGGCCTGTTTCCTGCCAGTGGGATGGAGAACACAGTCAAAACTTTTAGAAAAGACAAACCCAGTCACTTGTTTACAAGTGAAGTCAGTCTTCAAACATCTGTAGCATAAAATCCCGAAGTATTCACACATCAAGGACGACTGCCGGCCCCACGGGCAGTGGCTGCTGGGGCTCACTCCCTGCTGATAGGCACAGTTCTAAGGTGGACAGTGGTGCTGCGCATCTTAAACCCCAGGACCCCTGAGGCAGAGCAGGCAGATCTGTGTGAGTCTGAGGTCAGCCTGGGCTACCCAGAGACATTCTGCCCCGCCTCCATCCAAAAAAAAGTGATAAAAAAAATCTTCTGTGTGCTGGGCGTTTGCTATGGTTTTACACATTTCTTGGCATCGTGAAACTTCGGAACTAGAAATGTCTGCAAGAGAGACATCAGATAGCAGGAGTTAGTCGTGTTGTGCCTTCCCGTGCAGACCAGCAGGAAGAGTGGTGTGTTTCCGTGCTACGGCACGAGAGTAGAGAAAGAAGTCAGCTGTGGGGCGGTACAGCAGGTGTCTGTCCTTTGCAGACAAACTCTATATGTGTGTATTGCGTGCACATCCAACAGCCTGAAAAGGCACATGTCTCATGTCGTTGTTAGTAGTTCAAACTGGTTTTAGATGAAGGTAAGCAAAACAGCAGTAGCAGCAGCAGCAGCAGCAAGCTGAGCAGCATTTGCTAACAAAATCTTTGTGAACCGTGAAACTGAATCAGGGTCTGGGTCTCTCTGCTCAAAAGTGGCCTAATAATGGTTTCTGCTATGGTCAGTTGTGTTGTTGCGACGTCATGGTGTGACCCTAGGGTAAGTTTTTATGTGACTGTAAGAAATACAATTTCCTATGCAGTTTTCTGAATGTCTTATTTGATCTGAGGTACTAAGAGGCCTGGCCTGTGACTTGGGACAGTTGGCTCATTGTCTTTGGCACCTCCTAGCCATTCCTCATGATCACACTTGCCATTGTAAACTTAAGTTGGGAAAGTCTAGAGCCAGAAGAAGTTGCTGCTGGGCTGTGATGACCCCAAGACCTACTCTGCTCTACCAGAGCAGATCCTACCGCTAACTCTCTACACACTCTTGGGAAACCTCGGGGTCCTAATTTGTGAAGCCTTCCCAGGGTTCCGCATTCCCTTCAAGTCACTGTGGCCCTTTTATGCTTTTGCACAGATGACAGACTGTATATCGTCATGGAGCTTATAGAAGGAGCCCCACTGGGAGAGCACTTTAGCTCTCTGAAGGAAAAACGGCAGCACTTCACCGAAGAAAGACTGTGGAGAATATTTATACAGGTACACCCCGGCCCCCCATTGAAATTCTCATCACGTAGCCAAGTCCCGAGCTGCCTTAGAGATGCACCATGGTCTGTGTATACAGTGGGGAATCAAATTTGCCTTCATTCTTATTTCAAGCTGTGCTTAGCTCTTCGGTACCTACACAAGGAGAAGAGGATTGTCCACCGGGATCTGACGCCAAACAACATTATGTTGGGCGATAAGGACAAGGTGACAGTTAGTAAGTATAAACTTCTTAAATGTTTTAACCGAGAGATTTCTGAGTAGTAGTTCAGAATAGAATCTTATTTCAGAGCGGGTCTGTATGGTCCGTAGAACTTTGGCGTAGATGGAAAAGGTCTTACAGAATTGTCCAGTGGAGTAGACACTGGCCAACTGGCCCTTTGGGGCAAGTGGAATGTGGTCTGTGTGACTAAGAATGGCCTTTTAGATCTTGTTAAATTTTGACCTGCATGTAGGGGTCCACACCAGTAAATCAGCCGTTGGAAGTTGGAGGCAGATGGAACTAGGGCTCAAGGCCAGCTTAAGTTGCATAAGAAGTTTGAGGTTAGCCTATGCCACATAGGCTATCAAAAAGGCAAGAACAAAACAGAGACAAATGCTTTTGTTAGATTGTAATTACTTTCCACATCCAAGAGAGAATAGTCTTGGATAGCGGCGATGCGGTTCTAAATGGCTGGTTGGCTCCTAAGAGAGAAGGCAGTACTCTGAGGATGCTCCCTGTTTCGTTCCTCAGCTAACGCCTCCTGAGGTTTTCCTTTCTAGCCCATAAAGAGAAGCTCTGATAATAACACATCAAGCACATTGCGTTGGATCGTTCCTTTCACGGTCTGTCTTGCAGACGACAGCCTTACAGGGCCACAAAATTCATCCGTTTGCCTATTTGCACGCCATTGTTTTTGATTTTGTTTTGTTTTGGGTGTTTTCATCTGTAGCAGACAAGACATAATAGTAGATCAAATTTCATTGATTAAGACAGGTCTTGGTGGTGCACACTTTTAATCCCAGCACTGGCGAGGTAGAAGCAGGTGGATGTCTTTGAATCCGAGGTCAACCAGGCCTATATAGTGAGATCCTGTCTTCAAAAAATAAACAAGTAAAAAAAAATAAATTAAAATTAAAAAAAATTTCCCCCTAAATTAGCAGGTCTATTTTTACCACTACATGTCCTAACTGTCCGTGGTCAGCTACTTTTTAGTTTAGGGTGATGTTACCTTTCTTACGTTTTTCTCTGAGCTCTTTGCTTCTCATTTTGAGTATTTGTGCTTCAGTAGCCACCAGGGGGAGGCACTGTTCCTATAGATTTGTAGTCTCCACAGGTTTTCTGAGATCTTTACAGCAAAAGAATGTTGGAGAACGCACTGCTAGAACCTGTAGGTTTATCTATGTATCCCTTCATGAGGATGCGGTGGGACACAGCAAGTTCTGCAGACATAGATGGTAAAGGAATGCATTTAAAAACCAAAGCAGGTTAGCCATTTGGTATCAGATAACCAATCAGACACTGCTCACTGGGAAGATCCTTTCTCCCTCCCTGAGAATTCCTTCAATGCCTGCAGTTCTTCCTGGGTTGAGGTCTCCCTTGGGCTCTCTCTGTTTGCTTTCGGTGTCTGTTGCTGTCTTTGTTCAGTCATGCTGGAGAGACTTTACGTGGGTAGCTTCTGGCAATCTTAGGGAACACAGTCTCACAGCAAAGTCCTCGATTCTCTGGCTTTCCCAAACCCTTCTGCCCCCTCTTCTACAATGACCCTTGACCTTAGGTGAAGGAGTTGTATTGTAGATGTATCTGTTGGGATTGAGTTTCACAACTCAGCGTTTTGATTGGTTGTGTTTTTCTGTAATGTTAGAAAATACAAGTGATGTTATCCAGTCTAAGCAGGTTGTGTGTGTGTATAAAATGTGTGTGTGTATAAAATGCATGTGTATAGTGTGTGTGTATAAAATGCATGTGTATAGTGTGTGTGTATAAAATGTGCGTGTATAGTGTGCATGTGTGTGTATAAAATGTGTGCATAGTGTGTGTTTATAGTGTGCACAAAATGTGTGTGTAGTGTATGTGTATAAAATGTGTGTGTATAGTGTGCGCGTGTGTAATAACATTTAATAAAAAAAGAGACCATGAATTTGAAAGAGAACAGGAGGGGTCTATGGAGGGAGGAAAGGGAAGAGGGAAATGTTGCAACTATAATCTCAAAAGATAAACAGAAATAAAAATAAAAGGAGTGTTGTTAGTGGTTTTCCTGGTTGGCACCACCCCCCAGTGTTTGCAGGCCACAGCCTAAGTGTTCCTGAGAGGAGGGGGCGGTCAGTGTTTCCTTGTTGTCAGAAGATAATAATTACTCCGGAGCCATTCCAAATGGACTCTTCCCAGACCCAGGCCCACCTGTACTCTTAAACCAGGACTGAAATGTCTTGATCAGTTTTCTTTTTAAATAGAACATACTGTTTTAATTTAAAAATTTAAAAACCAACTTAATGCAGAAACTCTTTAGATAAACATTCTGTGCAAAGTCACTTGGAAACATTTTCAAGCCAATGAATTATGAAATAAGAAGCCGAGAGATCAAACAATTGCGAATCTTCACTTTGGACAAATATTTGCTTAATCACTTGAAATCAATCATATTTTTTGCATAAACTTTTTATAAATCTGACTTACTTTTACTTAAGGTTTTTTTTATAATTTATTTCTACATGATTATCTCAATTTATTGGTTAATGGGTATTATTAATAATTGTGAGCTTGAATTGCAGAGCAAATTATGTGTGTACCAGAAAACCTTATTATATTCCTCTTACATGCTCATTCAGGAGGTATTTTTGCTAATAATCGTCTTTACACATTATTTTCTTACGAGAGTAGCTGTAATCATCTTTGGCTATATTTAAATATACTGAACTTAATTTCTACTGTAATAGTTCGCTTCATTTTTAGCTTAGTTTTTATATTTATATTTTATTTCATGGTAAGCATCGAAAGAGTTTGGAACCTAACATAGTGTCGTGATGTGTATGAAGTTACTTGATCCACCTGTCTCCAAGTTCTAGCTCTGTGTCTCCCGAAAGGGGTACTTTTAATTCCTTTATAAACTGATTTCCTGTGGTATTTGATTTTCATTGTGGTGGTTTATTTTCCTAGCCCATGCCAGCCCATCTGCCATCCTGCCGATACAGCTCGGGGTTAAACCAATACTCAGTGTTTGCAGTCTTGTCACCGTGCGGGTATTGCCCGTGCTAATCACCTTTCCTTCTCATAGACCTTTTTATTTTCCTTCGAGTTAATAGTTGCCTCCCTTTCTGCTTGTGTTTCTCATTTTCTGTGTGCCCAGTCTTTTCTGTTGTCAGGATTTGAAGCTTCATGTGCACGGTGTCCACAGGGGTTGATGAAAAACACTTCCAATTTCCTGTCCTGGACCCCCCACTCCTGTAGCTGCTGCAGCATAAATTGTACTTCACCTGGGGTCTGGTACACAGCCATTATCCTGGATCTTTCCCTTTGCTCCTGCTCTTCCCTCCTGCATCAGCCTCCTGAATACTGAGGCTCCCAGCGCGCACCTTCCTGATGTTGAAGGCATTTCTTCCTGGTTCTAGAGTTCTGCCTGGCTGTCAGGAGTTCCAGTACCAGTCTCACTTTTGTTGCCCAACTCAGGAGCTACACTATCTGGCTAGAAATTTCCAGGGTGTTTCTTTTGTCCTTGGTGCTGAGTAGGCATCTGAAACAAAGTGTGCTCTGCAGCATGGAGTCTAAAACCCGCTCCCTGGGACACGTTCTGCACTGTTCTCTGCCCTTTTTGCTGCTGTTTTTTTTCAGCTTCATTTTCTTTTTTAATTTATTTTTTTAAACTATCTTTTCTCATTTTGCAAACCAAATCCATTTCATACCCCCTCCCCTCCTCCTCCCTCCACCTTCTGCCCCTCCCCCCACTGCCACCTCACTCCCTCATCCACTTCTCAGGGAGGGTAAGGCTTCCCATGAGGGGTCAACAAGGTCTAGCACATTGTCTTGAGGCAGAACCAAGGCCCTCCCCACTATATCTAGACTGAGCAAGGTATCCCTCCAAAGAGAATGGGTTCCAAAAAGTTAGAACAAGCAATAGGATCAATCATGTTCTAACTGCCAGTGGCCCCTCAGTCTGCCCCAGCCACACAACTGTCACCCACATTCAGAGGGCCTAGTTTGGTCCTATGCTGGTTCCTTTGCTGTCAAGCCAGAGTTGGTGAGTTCCCATTAGCTCAGGTAAGCTGTTTCAGAGGGTGAACACATCATGGTTGTGACCTCTTTGCTTGTATTCTCCTTCCTCCCTCTCTTTGACTGGACTGTGGGAGCTCAACCTAATGCTCCGCTGTGGTTCTTTGCATCTGCTTCAATCAGTTGCTAGATGTTGGTTCTATGATGACATTTAAGATAATCAGCAATCTGAATAGAGGACAAGGCCAGTTTGGACCCCCCTCTCCACTATTGCTTAGGGTCTTAGCTGGGGTCATCCTTGTGGATTCCTGGGAATTTCTCTAGTGCTAGTTTCTTGCTAGCCCCATAATGACTCCCTCAATCAAGATATCTCTGTCCTTGTTCTCTGTCTCCGTCCTCTCCCATCTCAACCATCCCATTCCTTCTAGTTCTCCTCCCCCTCCCTTCTCCTTTCCTCCTCCCCCTCTGCCTCCATTTCTCCCCCACCCATCCCCATGCTCCCAGTTTTCACAGGAGATCTTGTCTATTTCCCCTTCCCAGGGTGATCTATGTATGTTTCTGTTAGGGTTCTCTTTGTTCTTAGCATCTCTGGAGTCGTGGAATATAGGCCCCTTTTCCTTTGCTTTACAGCTAGTATTCACCGACGAGTGAGTACATGCCATGCTCATCATTCTGGGTCTGGGTTACCTCACTCAGGATGTTTTTCTTTTCTAGTTTCATCCATTTGCATGCAAATTTCAAGATGTCATTGTTTTTACCCCTGAGTAAGTGCTCCATTGTGTATCCATTTTTCAGTTGAGGGGCATCTAGGTTGTTTCCAGGTTCTGGCTATTACAAATAATGCTGCTAAGAACATAGTTGAACAAATGTCTTTGTATTATGGTTGAGCATCCTTTGGATATATGCCCAAGAGTGGTATTACTGGGTCCTGAGGTATGTTGAGTCCCAGTTTTCTGAGAAACCGCCATACTGATTTCCAGAGTAGGTTGTACAAGTTTGCTTTCCCACCGGCAATGAAGGAGTGTTCTCCTTACTGCACATCCTCTCCAGCATAAGCTGTCATTGGTGTTTTTGATCTGAGCCATTCTGACAGGTATAAGATGATATCTCAGAGTCGTTTTGATTTGCATTTCCCTGATGGCTAAGAATGTTGAATGTTTCCTTAAGTGTCTTTCAGCCATTTGAAATTCTTCTGTTGAGAACTCTCTGTTTATATCTACACCCCCTTTTTAATTGAATTATTTGATATTTTGAAATCTATTTCTTGAGTTCTTTATATATTTTGGAGATTGGTTTTCTGTCTTGTGTGGGATTGTTAAAGATCTTTTCCCATTCAGGCTGCCTTGTTGTCTTATTGACTGTGTTCTTTGCGTTACAGAAGCTTCTTAGTTTCAGGAGGTCCCATTTATTTATTGTTGCTCTCAGTGTCTTTGGCCTTTAATCCCAGCACTCGGGAGGCAGAAGCAGACAGATCTTTGTGAGTTCGAGGCCAGCCTGGTCTACAAGAGCTAGTTCCAGGACAGGCTTCAAAGCTACAGAGAAACCCTGTCTCGAAAAACCAAAAA
>NW_026067998.1:3567919-3578336 GCF_014885135.2 Alexandromys fortis
AAAAAAAAAAAAAAAAAAATAAAAAAATAAAAAAAAAAAAATCCAGAATCCAGGTCTTTGATTTGATTCTGTTTGTCCACCTGTCTGTTTTTATACCAAATACCATTCTGTTTTCATTACTGTAGCTCTATAATAGAGCTTAATGTCAGGATGGTGATGCCTCCAGAAGTTTCCTTATTGTACAGGATTGTTTTGGCTATCCTAGGTTTTTTGTTTTTTCCATATAAAGTTGAGTATTGCTCTTTTGAGGTCTGTGAAGAATTGTGTTGGGATTTTTGATGGGGATTGCATTGAATCTGTAGATTGCTTTTGGTACGATTGTCATTTTTATTATGTTGATCCTGCCTATCCAAGAGCATGGGAGGTCTTTTCATTTTCTGATATTTTCTTCAAAGACTAAAAATTCTTGTCCAACAGGTCTTTCACTTGTTTGATTAGTGTTACCCCAAGATATTTTATGTTACTTGTGGCTATTGTGAAGGGTGATGTTTCTTTGATTTCTTTTTTAGCTTCTTTATCATTTGTATATAGCAGGGCTACTGTTTTTTTTTTTTCTTTGTTTTCTTTTTTTAGTTGGTCTTGTATTCTGCCACATTACTGAAGGTGTTTATTAGCTATAGGAGTTTCCTGGTAGAAATCTTGGCTTCTCTTTTGTATACTATCATATCATCTGCGAATAGTGATAGTTTGACCTCTTCCTTTCTAATTTGTATCCCCTCGATTTCCTTTTGTTGTCTTTGGATTTTCACTGAGTTCCCTTGAGCGCAGCCATCTGCTTCTTGCTGCCTCGTTGGCTGTGGTACCTTGGACAATGAATCTGTTTCTGGTTGGCGTCCAGTGCACTGTATGGGTAGGAGGGGATCTGGGACTTCATCTTTGACTCTGTAGGGTGAATGGCTCACCTTTGACTTCCTTCTTCTCAGACACATGGAATGCATGCTCTGCTGGGTCACGACGATGTCTTTTTTCATCATCTTCCCCAGTAGCATTGTGGCACCTCTTCCTCTGCTGTCACCATGCTGGTTCTCAGGGACAGCCCCTGCCCATGTTCCAGCAAGGTTTTCAGAATTGAAAGACACAACATGCATGATCAGTCCCCCTTTAAGCTGGAAGTGGGCAGGATGGCTATGTTAATCAGGTATAAACAATAGCAGCACACCAGAAAAGGAGGATTTAGCAGAACGAGCAATTGTTCACTTTATTTTTCTTCTCCTGATTCTTGTCACTGTTCTGATCAATCTATTGATTTAATATTTTTTAGAATTCTATGTAGCAGTTATGAAGCTAAAAGTATTTCCCTCTTGAGCTGGAGTGAGGGAGGCAGCATAGAAAACTAGCATCCCAGAACTGGGAAGGGACGATGGTGTGACCAGGGCATTGCCATGCCACCATTACCACAAGTGAGTGAGGAGAGTTTTCTGACTAGCACAAGAATCCAGAGCCTTTCTATAACTCTCTTACCATATCTTATATGCAATAATTCTCCACTATTCTATCATTATCTATCACCGTTGTTTGAAATGTGACTGTTAGGCGCAGTTTTAAGAGTGACTATGATTTGGTTAAAATATTATTGCATTGCTTTTGAACTAAGTATGTAGTAATCCCAGTACTTTAGGAAGCTGGGCGAAGTGTGGCAGAGAATATCTCCACAGAGGGCAGTCGCCACTAGGGGGCGCTGCCACAGAATTTCCTGCAGCTGTGTAAGTGGATTCATCATATGTCCACAAAGGGGCAGCCTTCCCCTTGTGATTGCTTGTAGTGGGGTTTTCTTTAGCGATGCAGCATGTTTATTTGCCTTCAGAAAAGAAGCACAGACTTGTAAAATGATGTCAGAGATGAATGGTATAAAGTGTATTGAAAAAAAAATGTAACCAAGAAAACAACAAACCAAAAAACCTTTAGGAAAACGCAGATAATCTCCTTCTGTGTAGAAGCTGGCTTGCAGTTGTTTCTAGTAAGCTTACCGACTGGAGTTTGCTGTCATTTGCAAACAGAGCTCAGAGAACCAGCATGCCTGTGTGTGGAATGACAGACCCTTTCCCTTTGGTTTCCCAGCTCTGGGCATCCCGCTTAGGGCTCTGGGCAGGCTGTGCGGCCAGTCTCGAGCCAACCCCCATCTGTCTGCTTTCAGTGTGTGAATCTGTTCCTACGTGAAAGGTAGCATTGGACGTGTGTGATGACACCTGCCCAGGCCTGCTCCATGAGTGTTTTGGTTTCGGTGGCCTTTGAGGCACAGGTGGGAGCAGGCCCTCAGTGACTTGCTAGGCGAAGCATGGTCTGCCCCAGTGCTGCTACCTGCCCTGTGGCATCCGTACTTTGCTGGTGTATCAGTGGGATCCCCTGCCCAAACTCCACATACAAGTGCCATGCACACACATATGCCTCCCGCCTACAAATAAATGAGTGTTATAAAAGAGGAGGAAACAATGTATGATGGTAAGAATGTGCTGATGAGTAAAATAAATGTGAGTAGAAAGACCAACAAGAGGCCGGGGTGGAACAGTTGCCGGAGCAGTGTGTTTTTATGCCAGGGAAGTTGTTGAGCATGGCAGTCCTCAGTACCATCACCAGCAGTGACCTGAAGGAAACATTTCCCTCACTGAATGCCGTAGAACTCAAAAGAACAGGGACCTCAAATACTATTGCAACCCTGGGTGTTCTTTAGAGGGTTTGGCGATTTTAGGCGTCATTGTCCACTGGCGTGGGCTAAGATATGTGTCACTTTAGAATACTGACAGGGATCACAACCCCCGCAGGGGCGTGCTGTTCATTCCTGGAAAATCTGGCCGTGTAGTGACTCTTCCTGTGGCCTCCGTAGGTCACTGGATCTACCTGACTTTGAACCTTCTCTGGGGACTACTTGAATTCAAGGTGATGGACACAACTTTCTGTGCCGTGGGCCTAGCCCAGTAGAGCCTTCGGCTATGGGGAGGGTGGCCACTTCCTCAGTCTGCTGCTCTCACGTTGCTATGCAGGCGACACTTTCTGCTGAGGCCGTCATAGTTGCCACACCCTGGAAAAACAGGGATGTCAAAGGAAGTTCAGGCAGATCCGTTTCTAGGATGATGAGGGTGCTAAGAGCCGGGAAAGGAGGCTGCAGGGACCTAGTTCTGATGGTTATGGAAGTGTGAGGTCTCCGGTGGACAGGATCTCAGGCTGGAGAAGTGGCAGAGAAGTCCTCAGCAGAAGCCTTAAAACCAGAGAAGCTGATGGCCCTGAGCACATGGGGAACCCAAAGATGAAGATGTGATGTTAACCAATGAGAGGAGAGATTTTGCTGCTCACCAGGGGCTGTCTGGGGAAGGGGCACAGAGGGGCACAGCGTGAAGGTCAGGCTCCCAGCCCAGGCTTCTGAGTCTCCTACCCGTTTAGGACACTCCATGTTTGCTGTGGGAGGACCTTCCGCTCCTTCAGCCAATAGCTGCTGAAATACCAGCCCACTGGGGCGTGGTCTATTTATCTTTAAAAAAGAGCGGCAAGCCTCTTGGTTCCACCTCGCTCTCTTGGTTCCAGCTCTTGGTTCCCGCTCCTGCTCCGGCGACTAGGCTCCTTTCCTGACGGTTGGTGAGTTTTAACCCCCAAAATAAATACCCCTTTAAATACTAACTGGTGTGGGATTGTTTCGCGCATTGCATGTTAGATTCAGCATGCTCTTTGTTGAATTGAAATAGTAAGTTGTTAGTGACAACTGAACGTCACTCCTGGGAAGGCCAGGAAGGGGTCTGGAGGTGGAGATGTAGAATCTGTGACCCTCAGAAAAGGAAGTGCGCAGCATGGCAGGACTCTGCTGAAGGACGACCCCGAGCCTCCCCTTAGAAATCCACATTCTCTTCAGGGTCTTGCATGGGTGATACTGAGGCTGTGGGCATCCGGAATAGCAGCAGTAAAGAAACAGGCTGTATGGAGCCGAGCAGTGAGGTGGGCTCCCTTGCCGTGGTGCCACACAACTGTGGGGCTCCAACAGCCTCCCTGAGCATCATATGCTTCTGACTAAACGCTTTCCTGAAGCTGTCAAGGTGGGTCCTTATTTTCCTGCTCCATAGGGAACACCCAGTCTCTCAGGAGCATTTGTTACGGGACCAAAAAGAGCACGTCTCCCATGTCAGCCACTGCTCTGAGACATATAGGCCGACAGACACAGGACACAGACACCCCAGAACCCCTCTCCTCTCCACTGCTCTTTACAGTCCTCCATGACAGGGCCACTTTAGGTAGAAGAGAAGGTATCTCGAGGGCACCGTGGAGCTTGTAGTCACGGGCTGGGACAGGATGAATGGCTGAAGTGTGCCCAGTTTCACCTGTACTCTGAGTGTGGCCTTATAGCCTCGCAGCATCTCTCACTCCCTGCACACCAGCCTTCCAGGCCTCTCGCTTCCTCAATGGATCCTATCCTGTCACCACAGGGCCTCTGCATATATCGATTCCTCCGCTGGCAAGTGTCACCTCCTCTTGGCCTTTTCATCCCTGTTAACTTCTTCGTCTGATAGTTACTTAGCCACCATGTTTTAAGAGCTTCTCTCTCTGTATGTGTATGTTTGTGTGTGTGTGCGCGCGTGCATGTGTGTGTGTGTGTGTGCGTGTGTGCACGTGCGTGTGCATGTGTGTGTGTTTGGGTGGGGATGTTCCATAAACTGTGTGTGCATGTGTGTGTGTGTGTGTGTGTGCATGTGTGCACGTGCGTGTGCATGTGTGTGTGTTTGGGTGGGGATGTTCCATAAACTGTGTGTGCATGGAGGCCATAGGACAACCTCAAATGTCATTCTCTAGGGGCGGTTCACCTTGGTTTTAGACAGGGCCTCTCAGTGGCTGGAGCCTGCCAAATAGGACATGTTCACTGGTTAGCAAGCCCATGGCAGCACTGAAATGGTAAGTGTGTTTTTCTGCACCCATCTTTCTTATCTGGGGATTGCACACTCAGACCCTCAAGCTTTATTAAGTCCATCCTTATTTCCTTCCCCCTCCCTCCCTCCGTCCTTCCCTCCCGGAGAGATATTCGTCTATGAATATTGGCGCTGGAGAGGAAAGGACCATGACTGGGGAAGAGGAGATGCCATCTGCTGTGCCAGCCACTTGGGGTTTCCCAGACAACAGTGACTGATGAGCTGAGAGTAGATGGGAAAAAGGCGGGTGCTTTGTAGGACTAGAGGAGAAAGCCCACAGAAAGGTTAGGGCTTGGTGGCTGGACTGTCGTTTGGGAGCCCTGAGGGGTCTCCAGGCAAGGGCTCCGTCTGTCTACGGTGTGTCAGAGTACTTTGCGTCTGTGGTCACGTCTGTCACTAGAGCAAGCCCTGCAAAGCCTGCCTGTGAGTAAGTGAGCTGGTCTAGAAGATCATCCAGAGTAGCGGAGCGAGGGGTGCAACGCCATGAATTAGTAAGTAGTAAGAGACACACAGTAAGGGCCTCGAACTCAGCCCAGAGCTGGATTGCTTGCTTGGATGCAGGGGCTGCAGGCTGTGCGTGACCAGTACCCCGTCACCTGTCTTTTCAATGTGCTCCCATCCTGTATTAACTTGTTTTCAGTTGTTAATGGTGAATTTCTAGTCAAGCACACTGATGCCCTCATGATTTCAGAGATAAAACATTTCTTCCCCATATGTTACCCCAAATGAGGAAAGAGAAGCAGAAGCATCTCCTGCTGCTTCCAGAACCCTCCCAGTGGCCAAACGGCATTCATTTTTGCTATTCAAGCATTTCTCAACTCTCTGTGTTTTTGTGAACATATGTCCAAGCTCATGCATTAGCTAAATAAATTGGATGAACAAAAACCATTATAACATTCTTTAGCTTTTACTTTTTGAGATCACTTTTCATTAGTGGTTTTTGCACGTCTTTTTAGTTTTCAAGTTACTCAAATTATAGTGAGCTCCCTAAAAATTGGTTGGAGTATGCTTTCCATCTTTCAGAGTGCTGACTTCATGTTACCCGTTTTCTCCAGTATATGCTAGATCAGCACCTATCCAACTTGTGGGTAGTGGACCACACTGCAGAATTATGGATGCACATATGACCTGTGCATCCAGGTGTATACTGATGTCATCCTGCAGTGGCAGACCTCAACTCTCATGGAGAATACCAGACTCTAAACCCTGAGGTGGATAAGTAAAGTAACGTCCTATAGTGACAGAGGCTCAGTCAGATGAATGGATAGAGGCTTCTAGAAGGAGGGTCAAGTTTATCATAGCACATGCTTGAAGTACATCTCTGAACATTCAGAGCATGTCTACTCTTTTAGTCTAGTAGAGTTTGGTATTTATTCTTCTTATTTATCAGGTTTTGCAGCATTTCTGTCTTGTCTCTAGTGTAAAGAATTACTGTTTCAGGGGCGGGACAGAGGCCAAGAGTATAGGAGCTGAGTTCTATGTTCCTGCTGCTGGTGACGTGGCCTAAGGAGTCCACTGATCAGTAATCTAATCCTACAGAATTTAGAGACTTAGAATAATAAATAGTTTTTCAGTTTCTGCGGGGAAGAACCCAGGGGAAGCCTGACTGGGTGACTGTTTCGGGGTCTGCCACAGATCTGAAGGAAGTGGTCAGCTGGTTGCATTGTGGGAAACCCTGAACATTGTCAGAGGGTGGGCTTTCAGGATAACATGCACCACACAGCTGACACCACCTGGCTCTGGTGTGCAGTAAGTGCCTTACAAGAGAAGTAAGGGCCCATCATGTGGAACAACTTCTCTTCTTACTGGGACATCTTCGGTAGACTCTGACAGAATCAGTGAATAAGAGTGAGCACACCAAAAACAGAAGCGAGAGTCACTGTAGTCCACCTTCTCATCCCAGCAGCTCAGCTTCAGTCATAACCCCCATTACCACTAAAAAAATTTTAACATCTACCTACTGAAGTTAAGAATGTTTTCAAAACTGTTGCTATAGTGGAGGGGATCCTTGGCTCCAGCAACGTTATCCAGACTTCGTGGTAAGATGGTCGAGCAGAGCAGGAAGCCCGCTGAGATGCTGGCACACCTCTTTGACCAGCATCAGTGGAGTGTACTGAGGGGCTGCTGCCTGAGATGCCTGTGCCAGTAGCTTCCAGGGAGGATGCTACGGACCATCCTGGGAACCTCCCTGGGAGGCGCTGGGGATCCAGCTGAGGAGCTGCCTTTGTTGCTGGTGTGCTGTCTTCTGAGTGCTGAGACCTGTGTGAAACTGGGTGGGTGCCAACAGGGAACTCAGTGGCAGCACTCGGGGGAAGTGAGGCGCCCCCAGGCACCCGTGCTCACCATGCTCCTCCTCTTGCACCTCTTCTAGTGTCTTCTACAAAGTTCTCTAGCAGGACAGCTGGAAAGGAGAAATGTTCTTGGGGCCCACGCCTGTATCACAAAGCAGTTTTCATGGTGTTCTTTTAGTACAGTCAAATTGATACCAAAAATGAATCATCTGGATAACTTAGGTAAAAATTTAAAAAATAACTTAGACTGAGAGAGAGAGAGAGAGAGAGAGAAAGAGAGAGAGAGATCAATTTGAAAGACTTATGTAAGTCATGTGTAATTTAAGCATTATAGAGGTTGAACCAGGAAAATTGCTGTTTCTGAGGTGAGTCTGAGCTATGGTGTGAGACAGTCTCAAAAGAAAAGAAAAAAAAAAACAAAACCAAAACCCAAACTGTGCTGGGATTAAAGGTGTGTGCCACCACTGCCCAGCTCCAACTTACTGTTTTATAAAAAATCAAATTAAACATACCCTTATAACGTGACCTAACTGTTCTACTGCAAGAGAAATGGAAGGTTCGGTGGACATGAAAATGTGCCTGCAGTCCTTGTTGAATGTTGGGTAGAAATGGGAGCGGCCAGCCCTGACTTTTTAAATTTCGACTTTTATTTTTTTGAGACGAGGTCTGCTATGTGTGCCTGAAACTACAATCTTAAAACTCACTGTGGAGCTAGGCTCATCTTGAACTTGCAATTCTCCTGCTTCAGTTTCCCCAGTCCTGAGACTGTGGGCCTGTGCCGTGGCCTCAACACTTTTGACTTGTTCTGAAAGTAGAAACAAAGCATCCAGCCTTTCAGCATTAACTAGTGTGTTAGCCGTAGGGTTTTAGCCATTCCCTTTATGAGATTAAGGAGATTCCAGCGTATTTCTACCCTGCTGAGAGGTGTGAACACTGCCAGGGTCGCCCTGCATTTATTGTGATGACTGTACAGTCTTCCTGTGCATGCATGAGTGTGTGTGTGTGTACATGTGTTTATATACGTGTGTGTACATGTGTTTATATACATGTGTGTGTGTGTGTACATGTGTGAATGTTTGCGTAGACCAGAGAACAACTTGTATTCAAGTCACTCTCCCCCTAATATTTTCAAACAAAGGCTCTCGGAGTAACTGGTGCTGATGAGCCCGCTGACCTTGGTCACCAGTGAGCTTGGGTGACCCTGCTGACGCTGGACCCCCATGTGACAGTATTGGTGCAGGAGGCACTTTACCAGACCATCCCTCTCCCTAGCTGTAGTCCCTTCTTCTGTGGTCTGGCGACCAGACTGGCTGGTTTCTAAGGGCGGAAGCAGCTGATAGTCTCACGTTTCAGCTATACGCTTTGGTCTCTGGGTTTCTGGGTTGGTCTGTGAGTGTGTTACAGGTCTTCTTTATCGATGCCTGTGGGAGGTGCTGCTCTCAGGCCTTTCGCATCAGAGCCATGTTGGCCTAAGGACTGGTCATTTGTGTGGAGCAGGTGCTGCACTTCTTTAATATAGGATTGGATACTCAGTGAAGCAACCGGGGCTTGATTCGTTTCTTTGTTCAGGTTACTATCTCACTGTTGATTTCTCTGTATAAGACACTAAGCAGACTGCTCATTGTCTCTGAGCCTCAGTTTTCCACATCTATAAAAGGCATATTATACTACATGATTTCAAAACATACTACAAAGCTGTAGCAATCAAAGCAGCATGCAACTGGCATAGAAATAAACAGACCAAAGGGATGAGTTCGAGAGTCTAGAAGGAAACCCGTACGTCTCTATGCATCTGGATTTGACAAAGGTGATAAGAACACGTATCATAAAAACACAGTTTGGAAAGGACAAATTAAAATGAAAATGAACGGTGCAGGGAAAGTTGAATATATGCGGGCAAGAGAAGAAAACTCGAAAGAACCCCCTCTCTCAGCAGTTACAAAAACCCACCCAGAATGAATAAAAGACTTAAGTGTGGAATAAATAGAGAGAAAAAAAAACCCACAAGAAATCATTGAGAACATTTATATATTTTGAGTAGGACCCTAGAGTACAGGCAACAAATAAAAACTGACACATGGATTCAAATAAATTGAAAGGTTTCTGCAAACCCCAAACCACCCATGAAAAGTTGGCATCTCAGAAGGACTTGGAGGAATGAGCAGCAGGCACTTTTAAAAGGCCCAGTATCACTAATCTGCAAGAAAAGGCAAATTCAACCACACGGATATCATTTTGCTTCAGTAAGAATGACCATGATAAAGAGATTGAAGGGAATTGTGTGCTGCAACTCAAGATAAATAAATAACAAGGAAGCGGCTACCCTCTCTCTCCCTGCTGGGGAGGGGAAGAAAACAGGCTCTGGCCAGGAAGTGGAGGAAGACAGCCCTGCTGGAGGATGTAATTAGCATAGTGAGGATGGCAAACACTAAAAAAGTTCCCTGAAAAATTAAGAATAGTACTGCCGTACGATCTGATCAGGCAGTTTCACTCCTAAACAAACATCCAGAGGAAATGGGATCAGTGTTCACACGAGAGGCCTCTACTCTCCTCTCAGTTTATTGCGGCCGAGTTCAAGTGGGTAAGAAGTAGAGACAGCCAGGTGTCCATCAGATGATGGATACACGAAGGACAAACAGCCCAGATACACAGTTGAGTGTTACAGAAAGAAAACAGAATCCTCTCTATTCTATGGCACCATGGATAGACACAGACCGTGTGGTGAAGTAAGCAAGTGTCCCAGGAGTCATTTGTACATGGCATGTGAGAACGTGCATCATTTGAACTATGGAGAGTAGTGAGGAACAGAGACTGAGGGGATGCGGGAGAGAAGGACGGGTAAAATAAGCCGGACTCTGTTTATATATTGGAACTCAGAAGGCAGGAAGAAGAAATTTAAGATGTTTCTAGCACAAATGGATGTGTTTACCCTGATTCAAACACTATATAATGTGTACACAGATCAAAGTATAGCATTAGGCCATTGAGACTTATAATTTTTATTTTTATCTATAAACTAAAAGTTAATTTTTATCTATAAACTAAAAGTTAATTTAAGTAAGAAATGTTGAAATTAGGAGCGGCGGGGCTGCGTCCCCGGCACCCGGCCGCCCGCATGGCTAGCTTATGTCCAGAAATAATTACACGGAAACTGTATTCTTTCAAACACTGCCTGGCCCGGATAGTTCCAGTTCCTTATGGCTAGCTCTTACATATTGTTCTAACCCATTTTTAATATTCTGT